>NW_023615978.1:0-120001 GCF_013339695.2 Rhipicephalus sanguineus
CCGCTTTGACGCTGCTTCCGCCGCGGAGAAAGCCCACGATGATGATGATGATGATGATGATGATGACTTGGGGCTATTCCCTTTGTATCGGGCGGGCAAGATTAATTTGCCCTAGCCAGCGAAAAAAAAAAAGAAGAAAGAAAACACACACACACACACACACACACACACACACACACACACACACACACACACACACACACACACACACACCCACAGCACCGTAAATAAGTCTGTACGGCTAATTCACTGCCGCTGCGTCGCTCGCCACCACCGCACCAGCCTTGCTTTGGTGGTGCGAACTGCTGCATAGTTCACTGCACCAGCCGTTTCATCGCCTGCGTGCAGCACCGTGTCACTCGTGCGCGCAAACCCCAGTGCCTCGGCAGAGTAGTGCCCTCTCGCTGGCGGGGGCACAGAGACGTACAGCGTAGCACAAGGTGGGGGATGGTTTCCTCTTCCTGCTCGCACACCCGGCATAAAGCCCTCGTGTCGTCGGTAGCTTCGTCGAATCGACGGCGGTACACAAGTGTTCGCAGTGCCCCAGCCCGCGCTTCAAACAAAGGCCGCTACCCCCATTTGTGTCGTAGATGCGTTTCCTTTTCTTTCTGCGTGCCTTTTCGGATGGATGGATGGATGCTATGAGCGTCCCCTTTATAACGGGGCGGTGACATGTCTGCCACCAGGCTCGAAGGCGAAAAAAAAGGGAAAGAAAAAAAGCTTCCTTGTTTCATGTTGTCCTAATGCCTTATCTACATTGATTAAATCTATGTTATTATACCAAAAATATAAATTCACGGTCCATCTCTCTGCCTCTTAAGGAAGAATGACCTTATTTCCCCCATTATTTATTTTTGTACTTTATCTCTACTTTTCTGCCACCAATACTCTAACCGTCTCTTACTTATTTCTATCGCGGACGTGTTCAGCTTTCCAGTGTTGTCCCTAAAACCCAAGGCTTCATGTAGACTCGTGCCCACACGTATACCTGGGTGAATATCGCCACATTCAATCAGTACATGTTCCATCGTTTCCTTAGTTCCCCCGCAGCATGTACATTGTTCTTCTTCGTTACTGAATCTCGCTTTATAACTACGCGTTCTAAGGCAGCCCGACCTTGCTTCAAACAGTAAGCGCGCTTCCCCTTGAATTATCATAAAACCTTTCCTTCCTTATTTCGTTTTTTTCCTTTTCAATAGTTACTCAGAGCCGGCTTCTTTTCCATCGCTGTCACCCAATAGTCCTCTCCGCCTCTCTGACCTTCCGCTTAATGCTCCTTGTTGCCATATCGCCCGTACTATTAGCCGTATATTTACTGGTGAGCCTCCTAGTTCTTTTTCTCCACTGCGTGTCAACGCTTTTTCTATACAAATACCTGAAAACCTTCTCTGCCCATCTACTCTCCTTCATTTTCCTCAGCCTCTCTTCGAATCTCATTTTGCTCTGCGCTTCCCTCACTTCAAAGCCTGTCCATCCCATATCACCCTTTACCGCCTCATTTGTCGTCTTCCCGTGAGCGCCCAACGCGAGGCGGCCCACCGTCCTTTGATTTACATCCATTCCTGATTGCACCTCTGACTTCATGCACACCGCTGAGTTCCCAATGTAAGCCCCGGAACCATCACACCCTTCCACAGCCCTCGAAGCACCTCGTACCTATTGTATCCCCATAAAGCTCTGTGCTTCATAATTGCAGCATTCCTCTTTCCCTTTGCTACCGATGCTTTCTCTTGTACCTCCATATATCTATCCCCCTCATTTACCCATATACTCCGAGGTACTTGTACTCGCTTACCCTCGGTATTTTTTGGCCCTGTATTAAGACCGTATGGTCTCCGTGATCATTGAATACCATCAATCCACATTTTGTTGCACTAAATCCTAGTCCTAGAGCCTCACACTCCCTTCTGACACGGCAGCGCCGCGGCGCGGGAGTTCACCGCAAAAGGCCCTCGCTCCTCCCATGTATTCGCGCGGCGCTTTGGACACTCCCCCTATAGGTCACTCTAGACGGGAAGTTAAAACGACTCCATGCGGTACTGGATGTACTGAATAAGGAGCAGAGAAATGACCAGACACTCAAGTATGCTGTACATAGGATTGGAGATAGGCCAATGAGTGAAGAGAGAACAGATGTGACGTACGTACTGAACATGGCGTGGTGTACAGAAAGTTCGTGCACAAATGTAGAAGTGTATGCAATTGATGTGCCGGCAAGGTATAGACGATTTTCCGCAGCGGCGCACGGGCGCTGCCATGTTTGATCACGTGATCGTAACTGGCCTTCCCCCAGCCATTTGCCCCAGCCAACGCATTGGGCCAGCGAAGCGGCCGTGGCCGTACTACACAAGCTGGTTGCTGCAGGGTGTAAGCAAGTCACATGCTTGCGCAGCAAACATAGTTCTACATGTAATCGCCTCAGAGCTGAAAACGTTGAGGCATTTGCGTTTGTTTGGTACGTACCACGCCACGATAAGGGATATGTTTAATCTGCGTCGTATTTATGGTGTATTCTCTAATTGTTGTATTAGCAACCGCCAGTAGGTGGGTTACAAGCCAACATGGCAGCACCCATGCAGACGCGACACCCCGCTTCGATCCGAACTCGCGCTTGCTACTCGCCCACTGTCCTCACAGCAATAAATAAATGGCAAAATCGGCCATCGCTTTGTGTCAGCTCACGCTGGAAAAGAAACTTCAGGTATGCTTTGTCTTTATTATTGCGATCAGCTGTGTTTATTTAGCCATGCTTGCTAAGCCTTGTCTCGGACAATATGAGAATGAATCTTGGAAACACTGCAAAATACCGACGAGTACATCGCTCTCGAAGCTTCAGGACGCGAATATAAAGCAAATAAATGCGTAGGTTTTGAACTTACGGGCCACACAGAGCAGGACGACGTGATAAACTCGAGGCGCAAGGAAACTACATCCACAGGTGCCGCCATGTTTACTTTTCCGGCGCTGCCGTCTGCGCCGTCTGCTCGCTTTTACTCGTGTGCGCGCAGACGCTATGGGAACGCCGAGCAGACGACGCGACGCGGATGGAGACATATCCCCCTGCCGCTGCCAAAGGCCACGGCAGGGGGATGGCCATGGAGACGGCCACGGTAGGGGGACGGCCACGGTGCGGTGGCGCCAGTGGCGCCATCTAGTTAGATTTAATAAACCAGCTGCGGAAAATCGTCTATAGACTATCTGTATTGGAGAAGGGCCATGCCAAGGGACATAAGGGAGTGAGGCGAACTGTAATGGCATTAACTAGAGTAGTGTTCTGGCCTGGGTTGCGTAGAGATGTGAAAAGGTTTGTGGAGAGATGCTGCAAATAGACGGGCAAGCGAAAAAGGAAGATTGCCGTAACGTACAAATGGTGAGGAAGAAGGTATCCTCTTTGTACGTTGGAGTAATTTGTACATGCAGTTTCGCAACACGAGAGTCTTCGAGACAGCGAACTGTCGAATATGTTGAGTAGCACAGTGACGTCTCTACTGTAAGCGAATGTGTTTAGGACTTCCTTTTACTGTTATGGTAAACATTTGGTGAAATTGTGAAAGTAGACACAGTGACTTGGTGTCCTTATGTGAACTTTGAACTGTTCAACGACGTACGTGATGTGACTTGTGATAAGGATGTCGTGTGAGTGTGTGCGTGGAATGAAGTGAAGTGCATCGGTAGGACGCGTACGTGTTTATGATACGTATTGACGACGAAAGGAAATGAAATCACCAAGGGGCGTCATGAGCAGTTTTTCAGGATGAAAAACTCTTGAAAGGAGGGCGCATTGTCATGATTATATTTACATGGGTAGAAAACAAAGAGAAAAGAGGAAGAAGTAAGATAAAAGAACGTGTTCCAGATGAAGAAACATAGGAGAAAGAAAGAAAAAGAAGAATACATATTGAAGACGGAATTAAAAGAACCTGAGGAAAAGAAGCAGAAAAGGGACGAGAGGCGACGTGGCCGGAGAAAAGACAGAGCGCGCTTGGAACGAGGGAGGCGTGGGCGAGCGGCAGCGGCGGCATGACGTGCGACCCGAGACGGCTAGCAGTGCACCTGGCAAGGACGTACCCCAGCCTTCGCAGCAACGTCCTGTGAGCTGCGGGAACACGGCCAGGAGCAGAGCTCGGGCACAACGACGTCATCCCCGTGAGGACACGCCAGGCTTCCTACGGCTACGCCCCGTAGGCCTCGCACCAGAGTGGACGAGCGGTACAGCCGCTGCGGAGAGCTGACTTCGACGTCGTTTCTGAGCTACATCGGCGGTACAGCTGACGGACGTACACCAGCGACGCTGCGAACATCGCTGACGCAACGAGCCGTACGACGTGACCCCGAAGCAGCAGCTACGTACAAGGCAACGCGCTTGTGACGAACTGTTAATATGACTATTAGTTTTTTGTACATGGTTGCTTAATGGAGTTTTACAGCTGTTTTGCATGCCTTGTTTGATACTGGGGTTCTTCATATTTACGCTTTTCAGTTATAAAGATTATTCGTGATCCGCAACGTTCCTGTGTCGTGTTTTCCACCTATGAGACCATGACAGGTTGGTACGAATCACATGACAGGTGCTGTCTGCGGGTATCTTAAGGAGGTTATTCTAAGTGTACGCTTTTTATCTGTGACACGTAAAAAGCTGTACAAAGACGTATGTGATGCTGTTCTACCTGTAACTCTGTTCCTAGCCATGTACAGACGGGTCCACTGTTAAAGGGAACACTGCGTGCAGGGCATGTTCAGATTTCGCTCTCTTGCAAAAGCATAGTGGCTTAGATCTGCATAAGACTACTGGTGGTTGACAGTTGTGACTCCTTTTCACAGAACAGTGCCATGCACGAAGTTTACCCATCCACTTGCCGTTAGGGGGCCAGCAATATGAAGGGTGCTCATTCGAGTGTTCCCTTTAACAGTGGACCGTACTGTACAGTGGAGGTCAACGGGCAAGATGCGCGTAAAGAGAATGCAAGTGGCTCCTGCCGTGAAGTCGTCCTTTTTTAAGCTTCCCACGGGTACATTATTTGTCAAGGCATTTCAAGAAGGCCGTGGTCTTTTCTTACCTTGGGGGCCAGATTGCCTGATCTGTAAAAAAACAGTAAACTATAGACCACATTTTCTTACATTGCTGGGAAGTTTATTTTTGGGATGTACTTCAAAAGACGATAAAGAAGGATTTACCTTTAGATCCACATGGTATAAGATTTCTGCCAGTAAGTGATGAAGAGGTATTACTTTTTGACTCGATTAGGCTAAATGGTCTTCACTGTTTATGGCGGGATTTTATTGCGATCCAGATGCAGGGCCCACACGAATGTATTTTCTAGAGTGTAAGACCAGGTTTGTGGAACTCCACAAAGCTCAGGAGTTTGTACCTGAGTGGTTGTCGAGGCTTGACAGCGCTCAAGAAATTTTAAACTTGTATCTGTCCAGTAGGACTGACACAACTTGCTACTTTCTACATGTCCAAAGGCCAAGGGCGTCCGCAGAACTTTTTCCAGGGGGGTGCATCAGCAGGGTGGGGAAGGGGGAGGGGGGGGGGCATACAGCATAGGTGGTTTTTTTTTCATTGCCGTGACATGACCGGCAAGATTAGTTTATAGCAGTATGTAACGTGCAAAGTTGGCTGGTAATCCTGAATGATGTTTCACGCGGATATGCGGGACTGGAGTGCGCTAATCAAAGCTTACTGCTACTGCATAGAAAATTAGTATCTAAAATTCCAAGGGGGGCAGCTGCCCCCCCTTGCACCCCCCCGGACGCCCATGCCAAAGGCCCGACACACGTACGCGTTGCAGCGCGTCAACGCGTGACTTTTTCACGCGGCGCCGCGCCATCTCCCTATGGAGAGGGAGGGCGCGCAGCTTAGCGTAGCCGCGCGCCCTCTCCCCCCATAGAGAGAGGGCGCGGCGCCGCGTCGAAAAGGCATGCGTCGACGCGCTGCAACGCGTACGTGTGTTCGGGCCTTAATGGTCTCATGTCCTTTCTTGTCCCGTCTTTTTAGCGCTGTTTTTCACTCGTAACAGGCAATAAAGCAAAAAAAAACATGGGTGATCCCTCCGTCATAGGAATCGGTATAACACGAAAGTGAAACGTGTTTTCGCAGAAGTAGTGCTTATTGTGTAGTGATATATGACAGCTTGTACAATGTCTATTCGTGTTTGGCAGCTATAGCACCGTTTGACGTGGATGCACCCATGTTGACAGCATGTCTCTATCGCGACGACTAACGCCCATGAATGATCATGATTAAACCGTTGTGGTAGCTGACGGTGTGAACATATATTTAGACACAGCGAATCGTGAATCCCGCGTAAGGATGATATCAACAAGCTCATAATCAACACTGGCGCCCGGTATGCACTTCTTCAAAGCGTCGTCAATTAAGGAGAGAAACTGCACGGTGTGCGCTTTCTAGTAATTGGTAGCCGACGCCTCTGCTCATGCATACACTAACACACACTGCGCTTCAGCAACACGGGAGGTAGAGGTTCGTAACCTGAGCCGCAAACGCGTTGCGTCCCGCTGGTTTCTGTCTCGCAGGCGCTGCTCTCGCTCCACCAAGACACGAGATTCGCCCGTCGAAATCGCGTCCTTTCTGCAACGCGTATTGCAGCAGTTTTGTTAGTCGGTGCTCTCGCAATTGAAGCAGTCGGCGGCAGAGAGACTCGTTCATGCACGCGGAAGCTGCACTACTCCGATGAGCCGACGCACGCTAACACGAAGCCAAAGGCATAGAACGTAACTGCGTCAAGGGTGCCTCGGCGACGCCAGCGCGGCCAGTCTACCTCTCTGGTATCGAGACGCTTTAAACATGGCCTCCGATATCGCGTGCAATCTCGGAGTAAGCGCTAGTAAGTGTCGATCGTGAAGCATTACTTCTTTTCACATCTCACAGACGGCAGCACCGCCCCGCTCCGCCCGCTGCGAAAGAGAATGTGTGAAAGATATAAGGCGCGTTCGCGCTGTGTCTAGCATCTCCCGAGTTAGCTTAGTCGGTAGCGCGTCGGGCGCTTGTCGTCGCGGCCGCAACGTCGTGGGTTCGATTCCCAGCGGGGTATCTTTTTCTTGGTTTATTTTCTTTCTCACCCGTTGGCGTCCATTTTATCAACGTCATATCCGTGACGGATGTACTTGGTGGACCCCGGCATAAAAATAAAACACTTTCGTGTTAAAAAAAACGCGTGACTCTGTGGTAGAACAATGGACCATTTGCAAAAATCTGCAAGGCGGCTTTCCTGCAAGGTTGTTTTCCAACCAAAAACTCTCAATCCCCGACTGCGTTTCTCGCTCATTCTGTTTTTGCTTCTCTACCCCCTCCCCCCCCCCTTTTTTTCTTACGAACGACGGCTGCCTTGTCCACCTAGCGAAGGCTGAGGGTTCGTACGAGGCGGCCCCACAGTAATAGTTGGGGAAAGAGGTCGTTTTGTCGTACTCGCGTGACTTCCCGTAAAAGTACAATGAGCGAGAAAACCAGTCTGCGACGGAGAGTTTTTGGTTGGAAAACAACCTTGCAGTAAAGCCGCCTTGCAGATTTTTGCAAATGGTCAATTGCCACGCAGAAGTCTTGGGTTCGATTCCCACACGAACCGAATTTTTTTATTATTTCTTTATTTGCATCTACTCGAACTTTCCCAACGCTGATTTTTCGCTCACAACCAATGACGCCGACACCGGAACTTCTGCGAAACGAGCTCTTTGAAGCTGTCGCGTTAAAATCGCCACGCTTGTTGCAAGAAGACGCTTGGTAAGCGAGAAAACGCGCAAAAGGAAAATGCGGGTGGCGACGCCACCTTCAGGTTCCCCACAATCGCTGTGACATAATAAATTTTGACGGTGTCTACTACGGCCTACGTAATTAATACCGTGTAAATACGAGGTCTTCTGAGGTGGCGAGAGACTTAGCACACCATGTTTCAGGACATTTCATTGAACTAATGTCCCCCCACCCCCCCAAAAAAAGACTAAGACCTGTGGCGTCACGCATGGAGTTCTTGGCGCGAAATTTAAAAATGAAACGTTGACCATTTTCTCTTCCATTAATAAACCTACCATGGTGAAATTAACGACAAGAGTTTTTAAGAGCATAATTTGTCAGTCCAAACTGATTCACCTTTTCCCTTCAGCCTCCCTTGAAGCATACCTCCAGAACCAAATTGTTACAACCGATAATACAGCGCCAAAACACTGTAGTAAGCGGTTTATTTCACCACAAAATACATAAGAAAGTTCACAGTGCAATGAATGCACATCATGAAGTCCAATATACAGAGGCGATGCCAGGACTTTTTTACTGGGCGGGGAGGGGGCAGGATGCTGAACTGTTTGCTCATGTGGGTGAAAAGGGGGCGTTCGGTTGGGCGGCCACTCCCCCCCCCCCCCTCCGGCACCGCCCCTGCCAATATAGTGCTAAATCTGGCACCGTTATGAGTGGGTTTAACTGTTACAGAACGGGTTCTCATATACTGTGCCTTCAAACATTCCAAGATGAAAACATGGTAGCCCCTTTAATTTTATTTTTTACAAAGTTATGCTACCGAAAGATGAAATTTCACATTGGATGCTAGATTAACGAGACCATCATGTGCATAGCTGCACTTCCGCAATTTGCAAAACACCCACATAGCAGTTGTGCGCATCAGTGTGTGATATTTGGCCCACATTGTCTGGCATTCCTTCATGCTCAGGAGAGCAACTTGTTAGCTTTGAGCGGGAATTAACTCTGAAGCCTTGCAAGGTACCTTCTAAATGTAGCAGTGGCTGCCTCATCCACTCTTGTAGCCGAGAAGTGATATAACGTCGAACCCCACAATAGCGAAATCGCCGGGGATGCGATTTCGTTCGTTCTCGCGGCAATATCGTTGTCGCAAAAACGGGAAAATACGTGCACCAATTACTCTGCCCAACCAATATTTGTTTAAAGAAGTAGCTGATATTGCTCCGCTGCTTTGAAGGAGCTTTGTGGCTCGGGCCTCGTCGTCGTCGTGGGTGCCGGGGAAATAAAGTGTGAGTGATGATAGCGCCGTTGCTGAACTCTTTGTACAAGATCAGGTCGGCGTCAGCACACAAAAAATCGTGCAGTGCAACAGCGTCGGGTATCGCTCCATTGAGATGGCGAAGCGCATCTCACGCTTCAGCTAGTGGCTCCAGGTCATCGGTGCTCGGAGAAGAAACACCCACTTCCGTGCCCGGCAAGCGTGCCAAGGCGTGCAGACAAGTTGCAAAACTGGCGTGCTTGAAGCAGTTTTGGATGACGGCGGCCAAGCATTTCCAGGTCCATAAAAGGTCCACTTCCCTGTGTCGCTTCATGTCATGCCGCAATTTTCCAACTTCTGGTTTCCCAACTAGCTCATGGGTTGAAAAAAATGTTGCGTATCACTACTTGAAACTTTCATTATTGTGGAAGTGCTTTTTAAAACCTCTTCGCTGTCGAGAGGGGGCAAATGCATTGAGATGGACCTTCGCCGGGAACGCCAGATTTCTTCGTTGCCGCGAGAATTTTGTTCTTTAGGGCTTTCGTTATTGAGGGCTTCAACTGTACAATATTGGCATACTGTCACAAGATAGATTCACACATGATGTGATGCTAGCATGTCCCTGCGCGAGTCATCTATGAAAGCTTGGTGCAAAAATAAAACTGTTTGTACCTTCAACACTTGATCAGGACACTGTCTATGGTGCCCAGAGTAGCGGCCACACTGCTATGTGTGCTGCATAAGGATGCAACAAGAAAAAAAAATTGCTGCTCTTTGAGATTAAAGATAACATTACAAGCCAGAAATACCACAAGCCATAAGCTAATGTGCTGGCTGAGCTATGTGGCTTGCTGTCACTTATGTGGCTACCATGTTCATGAAACTGATGCCAGAGTTTTCATTTCATTTAAACATGCTTACTGAGATAAAAAAATCCTTGAACACGGGTGTCGCTGGAGCCAATGCTTCGTCGAATGGTAATGTCTTCTTCAAGGCAGCAATCTTAGCCCCGAAACAAAACAGGAGAGGGAAAGCGTGAAAACGGGGATATTGCGATAAGCTGGCATTGACTGAGAAAGAGGAAGCACATCATCAACAAACAACGAAAAAAGGGGGCACTTTGCTGAATCTTGGTTGTCAAAGATAAGCACCACGTAAAAATGGCAATTTCCCAATGATGAACACAGCTAGAAATTTCTACAACTTTATGTCTCGCTGCTTTTCACTATGTATTTACCGTGTCGGATGGATTTTTTAAAATTAAATTTTAATTCAAGTGTTCAAAATTACACTTAGGAAAGAGAGGACCTTGAAGTGGTCCTCCCACCTGTAACAACACAGTTTGCACACAAGCACTGGGAGAGTCAACCGAAAGAGGAAGCACTCCAGTAAACAAAGCGAGACTAGAAAGTTTATTATATGGATTTACCATATTGCCATATAAATTTACCACATTGTCCCAAACAGTACATTGGCGAAACAGGACAGCCTGTTAATATATTAAATGGGCATCGTGTGAACACGACTAAGAAATCACCAAAAACAGTGGTGCAGCATTTTGGTGTGGCAGGTCACAACTTCGATAAGCTCGGACTTTACATCAGTCAACCTTTCGGTCCCCGAGAGACAGAATAGAGCCATACCTTATTCACAAGTTTAATACACTTCAGCCAATAGGTATAAAAGTTTCAAAAGTGGGCTCTTGAATCCATCCCATATGGCAAATACAGAAGAAAACCAGTGAGACTCGAGCCTTTTTTTCCAACAATTTCTAACCACTCGGATCATCATGAAATTATAATTTTTAGGTGGTGCTTACTTTTGACAACCGTCATTCAGCAACACACCCTTCTAGTCTCGCTTTGTTTACCGGTGTGCTTCCTCTTTCGTTTGATTTACCCAATTCGTCCTGCCAGTTCCTCTCTTTTCCTTGGGTGTACGAAGCATACACATAGTACATGCGAAGCTGAGGTAGGCAGCTGCTGCCTTGACGAAGAAAAGTCCACTGTTCAAGAGTTTTTCCTCCCTTCAAGCTGCCATCTTTCCCTCAGTCCATTTAATCATGTTTATGCCATACTGCGATAGCCAACAAGATGGCTATCAGAGCATCTAGAATTATTTTTATTTTCAAAACACAAAAACATCATCCCCGCAAGTTCACACAGAGCAGTTTACATGCCCAAATGTGCAATACACCACCTGTCATTCATACTAAGAATTAATGTAGAACCTATTTAAATGATCCAGCGTCATTGCTTTCAATGCACTGTGTGCAGCCACACTTGGTTAACTCACTGCAACAGGCTGTGCACACTTGTGAGAAAAAGGTTCCCTCAAACCAGAAAGCGTCACACAAATCCTTGAAGGTAGTGAGCGGCTATATCAAGGCACTTATACATATAGGCTCTGGACAAGCAAGCACTGCATAGAAAAACTAGTGCATAAGAAATCTCACATGGCAGGTATGTTCTTTCTTGAGTGTTTGTGGAACTCCATAGACGGGTCACACGTCACCTTGCAAAACCTGCTGTTCTATTTCGTCTGGGCTATCACTTGGTTCACCGGTGCCAGTTGAGGAAAGCCCTCCTAAATGCCATGTCACAAACAATAATGGTTCTTTGAGGCACACTACATTCACTGGTTTAGTTGTTCCCTAAGGCATGCAAAATCTCACTGGATGATTGTTTTTCCTCCGTGCTCCTGTTCTTCAAAGAACACTTTAGTTATGACAATGTCGCCTGTGGAAAGTGTTTGACAGGTCGCGTCCACACCCTCCCGTGGCATTCGGCCTTCCCCACAGCAGCAGTAGCAGCAGCCATCCCTTGAGGTGTGTCCATTGGCTGTCACTGGGCTAGGTGCCTTTGGCCCCGAACAGTCCGTTGAGTGGCTGGGTGACACTGCGGCACCTAGTGAATCACAGCTCCAGTCACCTGACCTCGGAAGGTCAGAATCGGTGGACTCAGACTCTGACTCAGTTGCATCCTCGTCTCTTCATCGTCCTCATCGCCAATACCTGGCGAGCCATCTGTTGCACCAGTCCCTGCTGCTCCCGCACCACGGTTCCGTAGGCGATCCAGTTTGCGGGCCACCTTGGGATTTCCATCAATGCGGGCACACTCCTCTTCCGTTAGGTTCACATACCTGCACAAGAAGGACCATTTCCAGGTCATCCCATTATTGCCATTCTGAGTGAGACTGACAAATGTCTGGAACTTGTCGTGCCTAGGGTGACCACCCGTCCCACAGAAATGTCCCGAATGTCAGACTTCATTATTGTTCAGCAGTGCATAGAGTGCAGCTGCATCTGCCACACTGTTTGAGGATGTGCTAGCTGCAAGCCCTCCAAGCTTCCAAAAAAGTCAGCTAGCTGCAGTTTCTTCAGTTTCCATGACATTGAAATAAGACATCAAGAAAGTAAAAGAACGGTGTTGAGCACATTGCGAATGGCCATTTACTGAGTTGCCGATGTTGATATTAATAACCTTGTTTCGTGTCGGAGCATATATACGACAGCGATGGCTAAAACAGTTTTGTTTATACACCCGTGTATTTGAATTTCAACTGGTATGATCCACCTCCCGGTCAATGCATCCCGCATTTTGGTAGCAGGAGGGTGGTCACCCTAGTCGTGCCTTGAAGACACCAATGAACCAGACAGTCTGCGAGGGAAACTAAACGGGCGATTTTAGCACACTTTACCAGTATATAGTAATTTGGCACAACACCTATAGAATTGGGTGGTCAAGCCGGGAAAGAACAAGTGTATGATACAGTCATTAGGAAGGTCGATAATTTCCATTACGTTGAGGAGGCACAGGTTTCTCATTTGTTTGGATCGAATTAGAAGCTGATGGAGGCAGAGCAGAAAATAAATCTGCCATTTTTATGATGATGCATGATTCATCCCAGCAGTCTAAACAAAATGGGCTGCTGCTGCAGTTTATAGTATTTGTGCCCAATTAAATCACAGAGATTTCAACATAACATGCATCATGCCGCAACCAAAGCGAAAGTTGCAGCATGAAAACTAGGGGTGTGCGAATATTCGAAATTTCGAATATTTTTCAAATAGTGTTTGCTATTCGATTCGATTCGCACTGAAATTTTACTATTCGAACTTCCCAAAGACAAATGCAGTCAACGTCCGGTTAAAAGTGACCCCTTCAGATTTTTAATATGCTTCACCTCATTACACTCTCGTATTGCGGCAAAGCTGCCTTTCAAGCTCCGTTACGGTCGAGAGAGAGAGAGAGAAGTAACTTTATTGGCACCCGTCAAATAGATGACAGGGTAGAGGCGTCAGCCTAAACCCACACTCATCCTCCCTAACCGTCGACCGGGATCCCTTGGGACGTGGCGGCGGTTAGGGCGAGACCGATGACTTGCCGTTGAACTTAGCCAAGAGACAAAGTCCATTTGGAAATGGTCCCTAGATTTTCAAATGCTTCACCTCATCACACTCCCGTATTGCGGCAAAGCTGCCATTCAAGCTCCGTTACGGTCGAACTTAGGCAAGAGACAGTCAACGTCCGATTGGAAGTGGTCCCTAGATTTTCAATATGCTTCACCTCCTCACACCCCCGTATTGCGGCAAAGCTGCCTTTTAAGGTCCGTTACGGTCGAACTTGGCCAAAAGACAGTCAACGTCCGTTTGGAAGTGGTCCCTAGATTTTCAATATGCTTCACCTCATCACACCCCCGTATTGCGGCAAAGCTACCTTTAGAGCTCCGCTACGGTCGCAAATGTATTAACTCAAGAAAACGCTGCTTCCAACATGGAGATGAAAGATGTGGCAGAGTTGGGGGCTCAATTAATGCTGTTTTGGACCTGAAATTTGTGCAGGAAGTCTGAAAAATCGGACGCCGAAGTTTTTTAGCATCCAAAATTTCAGATGTTCTTATATCGACGTCTACGAGGCAGATTTGGAACTCCGGACTTGAAGGGAGCACACCCTTGTCCGCCACATCAGTTGGCCTTCCACAGCAGTTGAAAGAGGAGGAGAGGCTGATGAAATGGCATCTCTGCCTATCACGTGTAAAGTGTTGTCGGCAACACTTTGGTTGCCGACATCATGTACATAACAATCATGTACATAAGAATTCGGCCTCTACATTGCCTCACTCTTGATAAGAACGACAACTATGAAATATGACCCCACCAGCGCTTCATCAACCTAGCGAAAAGAAACACTTTCATGTTGCGATCTCACAAGAACATACTTAGGGATTCTCTGCAACTTTTTCTGTAATTTCACTTCGAATTATTCGAAAAATGTTTGAGAAATAATCGAAAATTATTCGATTCGATTCGCACTCAATCTTTATTATTCGAATTCGCTTCGCACCCAAAATTTTGCTATTCGCACAGCTCTAATGAAAACCATGAGTAATGGCTGTTCTTAACCTACATTCTCCACATAGGTGCATCATTTATTATATGCAAAATATTCGTGCCACTAATTAATTCTATTTTAAAGGTCTTAGTAGCATGCTACTGAGCCACATTAATGCGACTAATATTGCAAATACAGACAACAAATAAAAAAAAAACACCATATCTGCAAAGCAACAAAGCTCTTTTTCAAAATTAGAAAGACAAGCAGAAAAATCCCGATCAAGGAATCTCTCCGCTCTTATTTACTGCTTGCCTAAAAGAAGTACTATTAAAACTACATTGGAAAGAAACAGGAATGAAGCATAATGGAGACTATCTTAGCAATTTATGGTTTGCAGATGAAGTCGCACTCTTCAGCAATGATGTGCATGTATTGCAAATTTGACTCAAGACCTTAACCAAAAAAGTGTCCAAGTAGCGTCAAAGGTAAGCATATGGTGGACATTCCCAATTCATGACAGGCAATTCCACAATTAGGGCATACTGCCATTTCTAACATATGAGCTTGGAGGAGAGTTTCCTATAAGCAATATTTCTTTTTTTTTTTCGGCGTGACAGACTTGATCGCAGGGGAGGCGGCGTGATGGTTCTTGTTAAGGATACCCCGGTTTCTTCTCCTGTTGCAATTAGTACATTTATACCTAGGTGTTAGTCAGCGCCAATCGCAGCCATGGCAGCGAGTGTTGAACACTTTTTTCTTCCTGTCAGGCACACTGGGATTCAAAAAGCACACTCTCAGTGCACATGATCTTATGGTGCTCCTTATTTGAGGGTGACTGTTGAAGTGAGCATAATTAAAGATGCTAGTCTTAATTATACTAGAGCACTAATGAGACTCGTTACAGCACAGAGGCCATACACTATTTCAGTACAGCGTAGACTCACCTGAGAAGGCGTATCTCACGATTGCTCAGCACCACCTGGCGCTGCGTATGCCGGGCCGCATCCAGGCGCCGGCGTAAATCATCCACCTCGTGGTCCAGTTTGCGCTGCTTCTTGCGCTGCTTCACCTCGTCGGGGCTGATGTGTGCCAAGGCCTGCTCCTCACACAGGGCCCACAAAAGAGGCTCAGACTCGGGTCGCAGGGCTCCCTGCAGGGCCCCATACACACCGGGCAGCAAGCAGAACACGTCGAAGGCCGCGTGGAATATCATGTCCTCACTCAGGGGACGCCGGCTCCAGAACTTTTGGTCCCTTCGGTACAAGCTCTTCACCTGCACAACAAGTGCTTTCTTCACTTTACAGGAAATCCCCAAAATATATCACCTCCCTCTAATGTACACTTTTAATCCTGAAAGACAACTTAACCCTTTCCCTAAGCTGTTTCTGGCTGTGATGCACCTCCAGTGTCAGCTTGGTTTCGGAACCAAGCTGACAGAGAAGCTTGAAAGGCAGAGAAATGGCACATTGTGACGTCAAGATGACAGAGAGGGATGGAAAGGGGATACAACCCTCGTTTGCTGCTGATAGCAGCAAGGGAGGCTGCGGAGAGCAAGCGAAAGCAGCGATCGAGTCATGTTTCGGTCTATTGGAGAGGCAACAGTGGACACCCCTGAACTTGACACGCTATCGCAGACATGCCAACAGAATACAAAAAACAAACAAACAAACAAAAAAACCACTACCGCAAACCTGTGGCAGATGGCATAACAACCGCTGTACCCGTAATCGCACGCGTTCCGCATGGTCGCTCAGCCCGAAAGAGTAGCATGTGCAGAGCGACCATGCCCCCAGCAAAGAAGGGTGGGCGCGATCGCTCCATATTCTTCAATACACGTACCAACACGGCAAGGGGCAAAAATATGTGCTTCTAGCAAGATCCGACAAATGCTCATAAAATCATGGTAAACATACCAGTTTTGCGCTTCCGTGCGAATTTTTGAACGCACAATGGAGAACACATTGGTATGTCAGTGACAGCGTAAGGAGGTCAAAGTCACATGTGCATTAGAATGTGGCAAAAACCAAAATTGGCCCTTATTCAGCCCATTGTCCCTTGAGTGGTGGTCACAGCTAGCCATGAAGGAAGGACAAGCCAACCTCCTCCAATGGCGTCCCACCCACTCTCCGGCACGGTGCCTCTACCTATTTCACGACTTGGCTTCAGGACTGTCACGTGACGGTCTGTCCTAGTGTTTTTCCTTCCTCCATGGAACAGCTCACTTGCTCAAGGAATGGTGCAATGCTGGCCCCCATGGTGGTACCATATTTCTCGTTTTCTGTGTCTCAAGAGTGCTCTGTTGCCTCTGCCAGTCTTGGTCAAGTTCGGAACTCAGAGCAATTTTCCCTAGAGGATATCTTGTTGAATGGACACAGTGACCTTGAAGATGCGACATGTTCACCATAAGGATAGCTTTGAGTGTGAAGTTATTCTATGTGTGGAAGAGAGCACGGTTGCCAGATTAGGCTATTACAGTCGAAACCACTTATAACGATCCCGCATCTAATGATCTATTGGTTAAACGACCATATTTGGGTGCATTTACGGTTTTCCAATGCTAACCATTGAAGCTGCGTCCACATATAGCGAACATTTTTCAAATCCTCCTACTTTTATAACGAACACTTCAGACACGGTCGCGGTAAAAAAAAGTTAAAACAGGCCTTCTAAAGCGTGAGAGGGGTGCGCGCTCGCGCGTGCCCTGCTCCAGTTTACTCCGACTAAGATATCCCAGATAGCCGAGCACCGCATGCAGATTTCGGACGCTGCGAGCAAGGTCACTCACTTTCCAGCCGTTTCTTCAGTGGCAGAATGGCAGTGGGGAAAAAAAAAATAAAAAATAGGAGGCAGCACGAAGCCTTGCGGTCAGCTTTCACATGGTAACCTTTCTGACGCCATTCCCTGCAGCTACGATCGCCTAGGATGAACCAAATGCCTTGGAACGCAAGAAGGCACAAATGCAAGAAGTGATAACCGCGATAACTTTCCATCGCATAAAGGTCCACTGCGTTCCTGAACTCGTCGACGCCACAATGTGCCGCAAAAGGTCGTCTGTCTTTTTGGTAACGGCAGAGACCGGTCGATTGGTGATAACGACTGCCGCGCGATTGCGGTGATGTCTTCGCGAATAAGCATCAGCCGTCGATGAATGTGCAATTATGACTTATAGCCGACAATCTTATCACAGTCATATGTAGATATCTGGTCGGCTACGCGCGTGGCGTATGCCGTACACTGTGCGGATTGACGGTGGTACAAGCGGGCCATGCTGCCGTTCGCAAGTTCACTGCCGCCGTGTCGTGCAAGACCGCTTTAAAGTGCACGTTGGTTTGTAGAAACGAAAGTAGCTCGCTGTTGTTGAGTGGTGCGGGCACCGAGAAACGTTGGTGCACTGACAGCGAGCGTAAACTGCGTGTTTGACTAGGTGACAACTTAAGTGCGCCGCAAATCGTCATGCAGGGCCAGCAGGGTCGCGAGAGCATCGCGGAGACGTAGCGTGCGCGTTGCTTGCAAAATGCTTGTTTTCGCCACGTTGAACGAACAGTCTACTCGCCGCACCCATGCACGGTCCCAAGTGAAGCAGGCAAGAAGAACGTACAAACGCGCGTATACGGCATACAGCAAGCGGCCCGGCAGTGATTCCGCGAGCCGAGTAGGCGATGCGCTGCACGCAACTAGCCAGGGATCATCGACCCCACGTGGCGATACCGCGCATCGGTGAAACGGATCAGTTCGTTGCAGAGGCGGTTAATTCACTCGTGAGCACGCAGCGGGCGTAGCTTCACGACGAGAAAAGGCTTAGCTTGTCACCGGAGGTATTGTTAGCACTTTAATAAGAGTGCACAGAAAAAAAAAAACAAAAAAACACTTGGCCGCTAAGCGCACGTTTTTAAGGGCGAGTCCAAAACAACGAACTACTGATAGTACAACGACCACTTTTCGAGACACTTTCGAGTTTGTTATAAATGGGTTCGACTGTAATAGCCAAACTGGGCCACTTTTTTGCTGGTTGGCGTCGAAAATTCCGAGTTGGCTACATGGCTATTTTTGGACGTCCAAGTGCGGAACTCCTTGTCACCAGTGACAAAACTTGGGAACGCCAGTTTATGAAAACCTGAAGCTTTCTGCTTCTACAAAGATATGTAGGCAACTGCATCTTTATACAATGTCGGCACTGGGAGGGTGGCGTAAAGTCGTGAATGGCAATTTAATACTTCATTCCAGAGCTAAGCTCTCTTCTTTGTGTTTTGCCGCAATCTGTTGCTCATTCATGCATGGTTTAGTGTGAAAAAAAATGGGGCCCACAGCTCTGCAGAACGTGTTCGATTCTAGCTGCTGCGACCGATTAAAATACGTATATAAAGACAGAAAAGTCTTGCCATAGTTTGGGACATGGCATGCTGTTGTTATTCTGTCATCCACTGGGAGGCTCTGTTGGTAGTCTGTGGTGTCACACACTCCTGCATCACTACAACAAATTTTTCGAATTAGTATTCCAGAGAAATTTCTGCTCTTACAATTCGCAGTGATGCTGTCGAGGGCTTCTGATTTGGGGCAATTTTGGAGCAGCCAAAATTTCCATTTTGGAGCACTTTGGAGCAGGTAATTTCGCATCGGGGAGCACCCTGGATCTCGTAAGCTGCCATGACCTTCGTGAGAGTTACGAGGTCCCATTTGAGGAGTTTCCAGAGTGCCAACATGCATCTCTGGTTCCGTTCACAGTGCAGTTTTGTCCTGAGCCTTTCCCTACAGTGCTCGAGGTGATGCAGTAGGCTAAGCATGTCATCAAGCCGCTGAGGCACAAAGCGTAGTGAAATCCATGTTCATCAGTCATTGCTTTGCAGTCAAATGCTCTCCTGGCGGACCAGTCCAGTATGAACTTGAAACTCTGGGCATGTTCATCTTCAGCTGCTGCACAAAGACGGCTCACTTCTCCGAGTTTTGCGTGAGGATACCAAAGACCTTGCTTACCTGGTCTCGGCGTGGATTGGCTGGTCCACCGTACAGGGTGCACAGGGTGCCCAGTGACACGTTCTTCACCTTGTGCACAGGCTTGCCCACATCCTGCTGCTGCAGTGTTGCATGTGCCGCCTGCACAGTCATGCCACATGTGCACCGAGCCCTTGACAATACAGACTTGAGCCCCTACCTGAGTGTCAAACACATTCTGTAACTTGATGCCAAACTGGAAGAACAGGGCTGCACTGTCATTCCTGCAGTCATGCATAACCTGCATACACACCAAACAAATATTTATGAAGCTGCTGATCACAGTGTTTTTGTCAGCTGGTAGAGTGCCCCAAGTGACAGAATGAAGGGCTTTGCTTTGTGAAAACATCCAGCGATACCAGATGTATTGCACACTAAACATCTTCATCAACAAAGCACAGGTCTTTGTTTGTCCACTGCATAGATGACACCACTTGACCGAACAAAATTTGAAGGTATGACAGGCTCCTTTAATCTGCCTTTTTGTTCTTGATCACATATGACTGCACACATCGAGAACAACATGACACAGAATGTAATAAACAATCATAAGCTTCAAACTTAAACTTTTGCTTATTGCTGATGAACAAGCTTAACTAGTGTTAAAATCTAACTACTGAATCACCGAACCAGTAGGGTGTAGCTGTACAAGTTCAGCGGTTGCATTTCTGAAATGTCATGCATACAAACATAGCAAAAAGAGATACAACTAACGTGACCACAACACAGGCAAAGGTCTTGCACACAGGCCTCACCAGCAAAGCAACTAAGTTAATAGCCAAAAATGTTAACCCTTTCCCTAGCATGAAAAAAAAGAAAATTGATTGTACCGAATTTCCCAGAAAACTTTTTTCACTCAATTTAGAGCTTTTTGTTCTGAATAAAACGGTACTACTACTACAATTCAACTGGGTTCCTTTATTTCACTAATTGCATAAAAAAGATAGCTCAAAGACGGTGTCATTGCATGGCAATGCAATGAAAGGTGGCAATAAAATGAAAGCCGAGCCATAAATGGCACAGCATGGACAAGTGTCGCCATCTAACATCAAGAAGCGCAACTATGACGATAGTCGTGACGTGGGTGGTTCCACATGGGACCAATTTTTCTTAATCTAGAGTATAGTCGTCATTGGTCATTTTGGCACAAAATCTCACGACAACAATACTCGTCAGCAGGAGAGAAAGGGTTACAAAAAGTTTGCAATGCTATCTAACATCTTGAATAGCCAGGGTCGAGAATATGAGAAAGCTAGAAGGGCAATCCCATGTGTTGATGAAGCGGTGCACAAACCATCATAACTGTTCGAGTTTAATGTCCCAAAACCACGACATGATTATGGGGATGCCGTAGTGGAGGGCATTGGAAATTTCGACCACCTGGGGTTCTTTAACCTTTTGAGGGTTTTCGCCGTACATGTACGGCAGAAGCTTCCTGGTACCAAAGGGTTTTCGTCGTACATGTACGGCATAGCGTTTATTTTTAAAACGCGCGCCTTTTTCGATCATTTCTCTCGCTTGGCCTGTGCTTCCACACTTCGGGAATACGTGGAATTTTTTCTTGCGCCAATGTCTCTGCGTTGTATTTTTATCTTGCTTCCCAAAACGGCGCGCCGGCTATCGCTAGCCCATCCGAGTGGTTCGCGGTGCAGCTGGTTTAAAGTGCGCGAATTTTTCGATAATTTCTCTTGCTTTGCATGTGCTGCCATGCTTCGGGAATACGTGGAATTTTTTTCATGCGCTGATGTCTCTCCGTTGTTGCTTTTCTTATGCTTCGCAAAACGGCGCACCGGCTATCGCTTGCGCAACCGAGCGCGCCCGCGGAGTGGTTGGTTTCAAACGCGCGCCTTCCTCGATCATTTCTCTTGCTTGGAATGTGCTGCCACGTTTCGAGAATACGTGGAATATATTTTTAATGCGCCGATGTCTCGCCGTTCTTCTTTTTTTTTTGCTTTCCAAAGCGGCGCGGCGGCGTTCAGTTGCGCACCGGATCGGAGCGTGCGCACGCGTTGCGGCTGGTTTTGGTTTCGTCCTTCGGGTGGTTTTCGCTTCTTGCGCCCGCAAAGCTGATGGCGGTTTGGTTTCTAATCTCTCAAAGGGTGACCGCTTGTTACTGTCTCGTTTATTGCACCCCGGAGCGCGATTACATCTGTTTCCGTGCGGCGCTGAATTACACAAACGACACCGCCGTGATTGCGTTTCCTGTTTTGGGGTCTCGGAAAAACTGACTACGTCTTGTTGGCGATAAAGCGAAGGATTACTGTAGATTTTTCACTCGTTTTGCTTTCCGGACGGCCGCACAACCATAGAGTTTTCTTCCGTGCGCTCACTGACGCAGTTCGCTTACGCTATAGAAGCGCGCGCCGGTGAGTGGAGCAGCGATTCTTCCGATGCGGACTATTCCCCAAGTGCCGAATCAGAATCTGATTAATTGGATTTCAGTTTGTCAGACGAGGATTTTTTGACTAGTTTAGACTCCGATGACGATCACGGAGCGACATCTGAAAAGCGTGCGCGGCGAGCCATGCTTCAATGACTATCACACGCTGAAAAGTGTTTAGTGTCAGAGCACGAACATTTTTAACCGGAAAAGTACTCTGGTGCACTTATTTTGTATGTCCGTGAGCTACGTTTAATACAATGCATAATACTTATTCATAAAAAACTGTTAAGCTTTCTTTTTCAGGATTTTGCTTGATTTTACTGCGAATAAACCATGTGTATGTAACAACAAAAATGATTTTCTGTCACTTTACGGTCACGAAAAAAAAAAATTTAGACAATATTTTTCCTAAATCGAATCGTCTGAAGAATTTATTTCAGCACTAAAAAAATTACACATTTTTGGACTGGATTTCACGAAAAAATTCGACCCTCATAGGGTTAACATGCACCTATAAATCTAAATACACAGGCCTCAAGAATTTTCGCCTCCACTGAAAATGCGGGATTTTCCGGTCAGCAGTCTAGCATCATAACCACTAGACCACCGTTGCAGCCTGCACAAAAGACAAGTTCATGGGCGCATAAAGAAGGCACACACATACAAGCGCTGCCTTTTGTGTGCTGCTGCTTTATCAACATCATGGCTCACCATATATTAACCTCTTTGCTACCTGCATCCATGTTTGTGGACATGACTTCTGAAGCAACTGCTCAGTGTGGTTGAAAATTCATGTCTTTGTTGCCCCGAGTGTTCTTTAGCTAGACTCCAAGAGTGAGCAGCAGAATTCAACGTTAGCAGCTGGTGTGCAAACAAAACAAAATGGCAATGGGCAGATCATGCAGCCTAGGCCTAGCTGCTTAAAGTGTTGCAATTAATATATATATTTCTTTCATATAATGCACTGTAAACAAAAGTTACACTATTCGTGTTTGGGCATCGTTTGAAAAATATCTGATGCACTGAAAGCCAGGTTCATCAGCCATATTTATGGTCATATTTGCAACTAAAGTCCCCGTCTGTGGACACCCTTCGAAAATGAATTTTTTGTCACAATGTTTCTTCTTTTCCACTTCTGGAATCACGTGAAATAAAGTTTGCAAACTGCGTCTCTTTTTTTTCGCCTACATGTTTGTTTGGTAGCAGGGAGGTGGAGCAAGTCCGTTGCACTGAAGTTGGCAAAATAGCCCTGCGACTACAAACAAGTCGATGAAACAACTTGTTGTCAGTACATTGGCAGTATACGCAAGCTTAAAGCTAGAAGGTAAAAAGGGAGAGGCATAGCTTTTGGCAGCCAGGAACAGCCTTCTCCCATTTCAGCACTAAACTGAAACAGCATTTCTCGTTGTTCTCTTCTCTATGTCCCTGTTTTGTACTGCGGGGCCCCCTTTATGGCCTTTAAGATGAAACAGCATGTCTGGCACACAGAGACTTTCCTCTGCACATCCTCGCTCAGATTAACCAGCCAGCCTCGACACAGATGTCACGTCACCTTGGTGATGTGCTCAGCCTCCAGGATGTCCCGCAAATGTCCTTCGGTGAACAGCTGAGGTGCCGACTGCACGTCAAAGAGGAACACCTCGGCTGCAGGGGTAGCCAGCTGCACAAGGGTCAGTGGACCCTGCGGACCCAGGTTGACACCCTCAGTGTCCAGGGCAACCAGCTGGTGCTGGCTGCTCAGCCGCAAAACCAGTGCCTCGCATTCCTTCACCTGCCATGGAGAACAAGGGGAATAGTGTGGCACATGCTACTGCACCCAGGTGAAAGACTCCAAACGATGGAGCATCCAATCCATCATCGCCCTCTTCTGCACCCTCTCGAGGCTAGATAAGTGAAACTGACTACGTTTACACGGACTACTCTCGTTTTTCTTTTTCCCCAGATTGTGCCACCAATATGAAACGGCAATAGTTAATAGGAGAATCAATTAGTCCTGCTGTGAGTGAGAGAAGCCGAGCTAGTTCATCATAAAAGAAGGTAACACCAAACACAAGAGAAGAGAACGAGACAACTATCAACTCAAAGGGCGCATTGCAGAAGAGAAGAAGTAGACACCAAAGACTCATCTGCGCATATGCAAGTAAGATAGCGCTACCTGTCAATCCAGCACACGTGGGAGTCTGCACAAGAGATACCCGTTTAAGCACATCATTTCTTCTTGATGCAAGATACTCTGCTAACGTCATCCATTGACATCACTTCATCGATAGCATACTTACCGGTAAACAACAAAGGTAAACAGCGCTCTTTACCTTTGTTGTCTCGTCCCTTCCTAATCGTTCTTGCGCTGTTAACATTTTGAAAAGAAATACTTACCGGGTTTAGACCATGGCACTTGCATTTCACTATAACAATAACACGACCCTCTCAACGTAAAAGCTCTAAATTAGAGCTGTGCGAATAGCAAATTTTGGGTGCGAAGCGAATTCGAATAATAAAATTGAGTGCGAATCGAATCGAATAATTTTCAAATGATTCTAGAATATTTGTCAAACATTTTTCAAATACTTCGAAGTGAAATTACAGAAAAAAGTTGCAGAGAATCCGTATATGTTCTTATGAGATAGCAACATAAAAGTGTTTCTTTGGCTAGGTGGATGAAGCGCTGGCGGGGTGGTGTTTCATAGTTCTCTTATCAAGAATGAGGCAATGTAGAGGCCGAATTGTATTTATGTACATGATTTGGTGCAACCAAAGTGTTGCCGACAACACTTTACACGTGATAGGCAAAGATGCCATTTCCTCAGCCTCTCCTCCTGTCAACTTCTCTGTGGAAGCCCAACTGATGTGGCGGACAAGGGTGTGCTCCCTTGTCCCCCTCAGTCCCTGTCTTCTCGCGCTGTTTTTCATTTCACATGCTATACCTAGCAACCACTTTCTGTGTCAGCACAGCCAAGGCTACAAAACCGAAGCGCACACGTGTTTTACTATGCTTCTGCATGTAGTTCGTGAATGCTAACTTTTGTAGACTATTTAGTAGGGTGGGCGAATATTCGGGTGTTTCGAATATTCGAACGAATATTACAGTATTCGAATTCGCTTCGATACGAATTTATATTATTCGAAATTTCGAAGTATTCGAAATGAACGAATATATGTATGTTTGACCGCACATAACCCCCTGTAAAGGTGGTTTCGCTGCAGCGTCAGGTTGCTGTACCGTGAAACCACCTTTACAGGAGAAATCTGTACTGCCGCGAAGCCACACTTCAAGGTTAAGTGTACATTTTTTTTTTAAGTTTAAATCATGTTATATGGGCTTATATGCGCTAAGTATAGTAATTTTTAAATTGTAACATATTGTACCACTTATAACTTGCACCCTACTGCTATTCAAATCTTGATACTATTCAAGGTTGCTTCCACTTCATTTCAAACCAAAAAAGTGACATTCACTCATACCTAGTTCCAATTCTTAAAAATATGTGCAAGGGTCATGACAAAAACACTCATTTTTCGTAATAATATGCACTATATACTATTCGAACTATTCGATTCGAAATTATTCGACCAAATTACTATTCGCTTCGGATTCGCTTCGAACCTCAAATTTGCTATTCGCCCATCCCTACTATTTAGCATCAAAGAAAACGTAAAAAGTAAAGAAATACGTATTATGGTAGAGATTTCTTGCACTATAATTGCGAAAGCGGTTTGATTGCAGTGCGATTGCTGTGATTGTGATTGCAGTGCTTTGAAGTGTTGTCAAGCGCACAGCTGAAGCGGGAAAACCTCCCCATTTGATCATAATGAAAGTACAGGTGGCATTCTAAAATTCTGCTTTCAGTGTGTCTGTGCTCCCAAAGCAGATGCCGCCCCCGCCGATCCTGCCTAGCACGCCACGCCGACAGTGACGCATGCTTTCCTAGTGGTGGGCCTCGCGCTAAAACAAAAATCAAACGCGCCTCCAGAGAAGTAGCTGAAACTTTGCTGCAAGTTAATACCATTTGCGATGCGTACTGCTAATAGGCCAGCATGGTGATGCATGGCTGCGCTTGCCACACCGAAACACTGCTGCAGCACATCGGCACAGTACTATGATGGCAGTGCAAAAAAGGGAACCATATATACATGTATTGAGTTCGCTCCAAGAAAGGTGTCTGCATTGATGGCATAGTGGTCAGGGCACCCAGCTTCCATGCTCAAAAATGGTGGAGACCTGGCTTTGATTTCCTAGTCAAGTAACACAACCAAAGTTCTTCTCTGGATACCTTTCTAACCTGCCAGCTTTCTTTTTATTGATGCCAGATCTATGATGGAAATGACATTAGTCAATACTTGGCAGACCCTGGCATAAAATATTTTCGTACTAAAAAAAAAAAAGACAGCCGCTAATGCGTGCAAAACATGGTCATGATGCAGCATTTCAGTCTTCGGTCAGCTGTCTGACTAAGGACTGAAATGTTGAAATGCTAGCTGTCTAGCCCTGTCAACTATGCTGCACAATTTATTAGTTGTTAACTGGCATCAAGTAAATGTGCTGATGCCCACACTTGCGTTCCCGCGCTCGCATGTGCTTGGCACGTCTTCCGCGACAGCACCTCTTCATACCTGGGCGGTAGCGTATGCTCGTATCAAACATCGCTGGGTGAAAATCGGTTCGCAACAACCGTACTCCATTACACTGCAGGCCAATAGGCGTTGGCCGGGACCAATGAAAAATTCATATCACCCCGAAATTCGTATGAGCTGTGATCGTATCACCGAGGTTTCACTGTATTAGATTCTGCTGGTGAGCTCATCGTATGCAAAAGCAGGTTAATAAATGTACACATAGTTCTTGCCCGACAGTGTGAACTGTCTCCATGTGTTCCGAGAGAGCGGCGACATCTCCAGACTCCACACTGGCACCCAAAGTGGGGCTCTTGGAGCATCGGACGACAGTTTTCACAGTTCGTGGCAACCTTTGTGTGAGCTGGGTTAGAGTAGGCCTGAGGGGGGGGGGATTTTCATTGCTAGTGTTGGCGGCGTGCTTTCTTGAGAGCGAGGAGATCAGTTGGTGTGGCGTGCTTGCACATGTTATTTTTTCTGTTCGCAAGTGCTTGAATACTTTTTCAGAACGTTGACTTGTCGAAACAAAAGTCACGTGGTCTGCATCCTGGCAGAGCGAGGCATAGAGCACGTATTTGTAGGCAAGCCCAAAGCAAGTGAGTACAGAAGCCTCGTAGGTGGTCTGAGTTTTCTGTAAATAGTTTCTTCTGCCTCCTTGACTCTGGAAGTCGCGGCTTGTGTAGCCGGGTGGCCAGGGGCCACGGCTGTCGTTGCTACTGGTATCGCAGCTCGATGCCAATCGCTCGTTAAGCTGCTGTGTGCGCTGCGAGTGGCATAGGGCCTCCTCACATAGGGGACGTCTCTTCGTGGCTGCCTCTTCTGAGCCTATGCAGGGGGCTGTTTGGATGCAGGTTGTTGTTGAGCGACCTGTTAGGCCTAAGGTTCTGCAGAGCTGCCTGTCGCACGTGGGACAAACCTGTTGGATCGTGGCATTGAGGTGTTGCACTCTGCTTCCCTCATTTTAGCTTGCGTTGCACAAATTAAGAAAAGCAACCTTCGTTCCCTTAAATTTGGCGTCTCAGTCGCCGCCGATGTCTTCGATAGCCATACTGAACATCGTACCACGTGAGCGATGTGCCCGCAGCTCCCTTCCCATTGGCCTACTGCACCGTTCTGTTGAGAATGTTTTGAGTGTATGCAGAGGGAGTGATGTAACCCCGGCTGGTCGTCTTCTGCACATCGCCTTCACCGCTGGCCAGGAATGCGGTCGAGACACCTCGGGCAATGGACACGCCTGCGACCTGCACAGCTGCCTTCAAGTTGGCGCCCTCGTGACTGCTGCTCGCAACCAGAAGACATGGAGGTACAAACGACGCTTTCTCGCGTCGACCGCCACATTGCCGTTGCGGGTCCGGGACTGAGGTCAAGTCGTCAAGCCACAGAACAAAAAAAGACCTGCTGGTGTGAATCGTAAAATCTTAGGTCCAATCAGCAGCTTACCATGTCTTTTTACTGTCCATGTGTATTATGAAACACAGCGCACGTATACAACCAGGGCACAGAAAAGGGAACACACAACAGCGCTGGCTTATTACAGCATGTTTTTCTCGCATATATACTACAGGGAATCAGCCACTTCAATGCACAAGTGAAAAGCAGATAAACACTTCCCATCAACTTGGAAACCCCGATCGTAAGAATTGTAACTGTTTATTAAATAGCATAATAGACGGCTGTTACATATGAATAATGGCACGCATGACGCCGTTCGGCTGGGCGCAAGCTCGAGGCTACCTGTGATAAGATCGGTGCAGCCACTATGCTGACTGCCTGCATGCCTGTCCACGTGTCTATGATGTAACGCCCTAGTGAAGGCTATAAAAAGCCGGCAGCTATCTGTATTATCAGTCTTATGTCTTATGTTTCGATCCTTGTACTGAGACGCCCCTGATGCGTCAAATAAAGCAGTAAGCCCCCTGCTATCAAGTTCGCCTGGTTCCGTCTTTCTTTGTCAAGATACAACAATGGCGACGAGGGTGGGACTTTGCGGTGACTATCATGTGACTGTAAACCCGCACCTGAAGATAGATCACTATCCGCTTCCCTTGCCTGAAGATATTTTTGCGACTGTAGCAGGAGGTACAGTTTTCACTGTTTTGGATTTATCAAAAGCATATCTGCAACTCGAGCTAGATGAAAGGTCGCAAGAATTCTTACAGTGAACACGCACCTCGGCTTGTTTCGATTCAGACGTTTTCCGTACGGCGTGGCAAGTGCCCCTGCGTTGTTTCAGTCGGTCATGGACCAAATCCTAAAAGGAATTCCGGGGACCGCGTGCTACCTGGACGACGTTCTGATTGCAGGCAAAACTCGAGAAGAATGCGCAGAAAACACTGAGCGTGTTCTAGAGCAGCTTAAGAAGCATGGCATTCACGCAAATGCCGAAAAATGCAAATTTTTTCAGAGCAGCGTTAAGTATCTCGGGCATGAGATTAGTAGTGCAGGACTGAAGCTGACAAAAGAAAAGGTTGAGGCCGTATTGAAAGCGCCCGGACCTAAGAACGTAGGCGAGCTACGCGCTTTCTTAGGACTTTTGAACTTTTACGCTAAGTTCTTGCCGCGTCTGGCCGAAACACTAGAGCCAATGCACAAACTGCTCAGGAAAGAAAATCAGTGGAATTGGTCCCAGGAATGCAAAGAAAGTTTTCAATGTTGCAAGAAACTTCTCTGTAGTGACGCGGTTCTCGAGCTGTGCGATGCAGCAAAACCGCTGAAGCTAACATGTGACGCGTCAGTGCATGGCGTAGCTGCCGTTATCTCTCATGTGGTCAGTGGGGAAGACAGACCGGTGGCGTACGCTTCTCGAACGCTAAATGCAGCTGAAAGGAACTACGCCCACATTGAAAGAGAAGCGCTTGCAATCGTGTTCGGCATTCAGAAGTTTCATAAATATCTGTATGGCAGACAGTTTACTATCGTGATGGAGCATCAGCCACTCACCTATATTTTCGACCCAAGAAACATGCGAGTTCCGTTGCAGCAGCAAGGATCCACCGCTGGTCTAATCTGCTTGCCAGTTATCAGTATACGATTGAGTACCGGAAGGGTGGCTCGAGTGGAAATGCAGACGGGCTGTCTAGGTTACCGTTGCCGCGGGTGCCTACTGAGGAAGCTGTGAACTATTTTTCGCCCATTCCAGAGTTACCGCTGACGGCTAAAGAAGTAGCGAAAGAAACAGATAAAGACAGAGAGCTGAGAATGGTGCGTGAAATGACAAGGCACGGGTGGCCAAAAGCAGTCGACAAAACTCTAGAGCCATATTTTATCAGACGGTATGAACTTTCATTAGATATGGACTGTCTTCTTTGGAATAACCGTGTAGTGATCCCCAGTTCATTGCGACAGAGCGTCTTAGACTTGTTGCATGAAGAGCATCCTGGAATTACCAAATGAAGATGCTTGCTCGCGGAATTGTGTGGTGGCCTAACATTGACAAAGACCTTGAGGAGTGTGTAAAAGAATGCGAAATTTGACAGCGTGCAAGCTTCAGTTCCAGCCGCACCATTGCAGCAATGGATGTGGTGTTCCAACAACTGGGAGCGCGTACACATGGACTTCGCGGGAAAAGATGGCAAATCCTTTCTGGTCATGGTTGACTCGCATTCTAAGTGGTGGAAGTCAAACTAATGTCCAGTACAACTGCGCAGAAAACAGTTGAAGTTGTCCGTTCTGTGTTCGCCTCTTATCGTCTGCCAGTTGAAGTGGTGACGGACAATGGTACCAGGTTTGCAGGCTCCGTTTCAGGAATTCCTTCGCAAAAATGGAGTAAGCATACATACTTCACTCGCTAATGAAAAAATAAGGACTCATGCAGTTAAGTGTTCTGGATTAACCATTTCGGTGAATATTTTCGACGCTAGCAAATAAACAGAATACCGAATCAATACAATTGCACTTTATGATATAACACTCTAAATACATCTATGTGGTTATCAGCAGACATGGTAGACAAAAAACGCGTGATGTAGAGCAGTGCCTCAATGCCAAAGAGCCACACTGTCCCTAATGCATTTCCCTCTTTTCTTCTCGATCGATGTATTGATCCTCCCCCTTTCTCTCCGCAAGCTTTCTGCACCTCACCTGGTTTTGCACTACCTCCATGATCGGCGCACCGATCACGCAAGCAGTGGAAAGCGACGATGTCATCATCACATGTGACATCACGATATATGACACCATGATCACACACAAGTTTTGACGATCTATGACGTGATGATGACACCATCACATGATGATTTTTTCGCATGAATCAATTGACGACGGTCAATTTTCGTGTTTGATGAAGCACTAAGGCTTTTGCATTAATATTGCGTATTGAACGTTAACAGCCTGGCCGTTAACAACCTGGCCTTACTACCAAACTGCCTCCACCATGTCACCTCTGTGGCGTGCACGAAACAGCTTTGCTTATTATCCACTTCACAGAGTGGAATGGCTCCTAAACTTTTAAAAATTGTTATTGTGATAGCAATTATATGGACACTCTTGATGGGTTTTTGCTGCCGTAATTTCCATATAAAGTCCAAATTGATAAAATCACCCGCGCATTCTAGTCGCGGGTAAAAGCTCGTGAGCGCTGGTGACCATAGGTCGGCAAACTCACTCATGAGTCGACTCATTCAGACTCACTCAGACTCAGATCGAGCCGCGGGTCTGAGTCTGGGAGTCAGGCTCAGTAATATTTCGTGAGTCTGAGTCCGAGTGAGTCCGGTTGAGAAAAATTTCAGTGAGTCTGAGTCCGACTTCGGAATACTTAAAAGACCAATGTATCCAATTTTTGGATCTGCAGCTGCAGTTTTCGTCTAAGCATGTGTGTTGGTGCTACGCCCTAGGTCTGTGAAACCTCTGCTAAACTATAAATCGGGTCACACAAAACTGGTAAAAAATACCATTGCACTCTCATGTTTACCTCTGCACTGAAGAAAACCTGCACGCATTTGGTTGAAAGCAGTTTTTCTGCGCAGGTGAAAAAACTTCGACAGGCAGGCTTTCCACGGGACGTATTATTAAAGGTCTGCGAAAAGTTGATTAAGAAAATAAAGAGAGTCCTGGTGATGGTCGCGACTTGGATGAGAAGGCGCAGAATAAGAAATTTGCTGTTCTGCCATATGTTCACGGTTTTACCCACCGCCTAAAGAAGGTTGCGTCAAGATATGACGTCCAAGTGGTTATATCTGCCAGGAACAAGTTGTCGACTTTATGCGCCCAAAGTAGACAGACGAATCGCAAATCAGCAAAATGTTCGGCAAGGTACATGTAATGTTAGTCATGTTAATAATTTGTATCTTGTATCACTGGTGTTTTATTCCATACCCTTGACATGCAGAACTTTACGTGGGACAAACAGGTCGCTGCCTTAATGTTAGACTTCGAGAACATTTATTTCTCTGAAAGGCCACTCCGGTCTTCATCTAGCAGCCCACTGTAAGAAATGCGGCTGCACTCCGCTCTTTGGTGATACCTCTGTTGTTCCGGCAAGAACCAAAGAGCGCGGAACTAATTGAGGCGCGCATATTCAAAGAATTCTGATTCCTCGGTCAGTGTTCCATCTGTCACCATACATGATAAAGAGTTAAGTTATCTTGGTTTTGTATGACGGGCGTGCCTTGCCTGATGTGGCCAATGTTTTTGTTGATTTGGTCCCTCGTGCCTTTTGTCTCCTTTTTTTTGCCCTCTCTCGCTTTTCCTGCCCTTATATTGCCTCGTTCTGCAATAAAACTTCAGTGATAGTCTGCGCTTGTTTGTCTTTCTCGCCCTTGTGTTTCTGTCCGTTTTTTGCGCAGTTACATTAAGATGGATCATTACCAACTAGCCCAACTTACCACTTTTCTGAACTTCATAGCCACCGCTGCGCCGCTGTTTTTCTATGTTTGTTGATAGGTGGCAGCACATGCAAGCGATTTGCTTGTTGACCGGTCTGAGAGCAAGATGTTCTCCGCACCCGACGTCCCTAATTGAAAACGTGCTGACGCGGAGTGGTCGAAGTCGTTCGGCGGAGAAATTGCTTTCAGTAGCTGATGTTGAAAAAACCATCTTGACGACAAGGATTTCACTGGACGTAGTACTGTGAAAGCACCGAGAGTGACAGCGACGATGAACGATCAGCTGCTAACTCACGAGGAGCGAGCTGCATTCACGTCCCTTCGTGCGTAATGTTCTTTCACGCTCGTAAGTCACTTGATTGTATTTAATGTATATATCCTTGAGCGATATAAAAAAAAGCATAGTTCCTATTGTGCACTGCATGTATCACATTATTGTGGATTATGGAGCGCCGAATGCCGCCAACCAATCGAGCTCGAACAGCGAAGCGAAATGGTTAGAGCGATGGAACGTGCAGTCACGGCCACAATCCACGCCTCTCGGCTAAGTTCTTCGACGTTGCGAAAGCAACGTGTTATTCTTTTCGATATTCATGTTTGGTCATGGTGACGAACCTGCAACATGCGAGTGACGTGAATTGCACACGCTAGAGTCTTGGACTGGCTGTGACACAAGCCTACTGAATGGATGTTAAAGCTCTGTTCGTTGAAGACGTAATACCGCGTTCCCGACTGCGCAAGTAATGACGACGGCGCATTATGTTTGCAAACCATAACCACGTTAAACGTGCGGTCCCGTGCTGCAGCGATGACGCTACTCGCTGGCGGCCTACTACTGCGGCAAATCCGTCAGGCAGGCTCGGTACGTACTACCTCGGAGTGCCGTTCATCTCATACGTCAATTCTAGTTCATGCAGTTTTATGTAGCACGCACAGGATTTCGCAAAGCATCGTTATGCACGGTAACGGAGCTGAAATGTAACCTTTCACACCGCAGCAAATAATTAGGTGGCGAGTACTTAGCACTTTCCATGGTTTGGGAAAGTATTTTAGTCTCATATCCATTTCAGCACAGCTCATGACTTCATACTTCATCTGGTGAAAGTGGCTCGGGCCGTACGTCCGCACGTCCTATCTGTTCCTATGCTAACTAACGGTTGACCCTCCTCCTGGCGCCATCTTGAAAAGCACGGTGCGCCACCTATAGTTCGTGGGCATTGCGAATATTAAAACGCAATTGCGGCTGCTCCAACCAGGAGGCATGCTTTTATTAACGAGATGACATTTTTAAAAAGCAACCAAAAATTCGAATTAGAACCCTAGCACTCATGAGCTCGAAAGAGCAGGGCCTTTTAAAGGGTGTTTACGTCAGAGTGATTACAAACTCGGATGTGCTGGTGTAAGAAATTACGAAAAAGCTCTTCCGGATGAAGATCCATGGATAAGTATACCTTAGGAAGAGTGTCAATGCGTTCCCACCGTTCACGTGCTCTTCCATAGACGCGAAGCACGGAAAATTCGATATTTTTCATATATCTATTGCTAGCGATCCCAGATTTCATTCCGCGATGTCCAGAAACAGAAGTGATGGACATTTTAGCGGCATGCATGTAGTTATTACTGAACATTGTTTTCCTTCCGTGCCGTGCGACGCTTGAAACGAGCTATCAGCAGCGTTTCTGGAACAGACGACGTCCGCCGATGAATCGCCGCCACACTGTCTCGCTGCCGATAGGCCTAGATGTCCCGAGCCTCTGCGGAGAGTGTGTTTTGCTGTCAAGCCGACTTGCAGAACAGAGCTGCGTGCATGGCATCGTGGATTACTCGGGATTCACACGCAAGCGCTTTTTATTCAGCGGAATAATTCTTGATCCGTGGCTGCCACTTTGGCGGCCCCAAAATAGAACTGAATATGTTCCGACGTGCCGGTGCGATTGCCGGCGATAGACGCCCCCAAACCCGAGATTCTGGCTCAGTTTGGTGCATTTTCGTCGATATTATCAGGATGGAGCAGTAAATCCCATTTGGCACACTTTGGCGCAGTTGGCGCAGGAGTGGAATCACTGGCAGTGCTTCCCACAACGAAGCGGAATTGCATACACTACACCAACTGTGCAATTTTGAAAAGAAGCGCGGTGTTTCGTCACCACCTCTGTTGGGTTGATTTAGCTACACAAAGAGGCTAACTTTCGTGGGGCCGAAATATTGTTGAAACCTGCAATTTCCGAGCAATTCTTTTGAGGTTATGTGCCACCTTGTGAATATGGAATAGCCACTTCTTCTTTGTTTATTGGCTGTGACTGCAGTGGCTGCACGAGTTTTTTGAGAAGCACTTCTGCACGAAACTTGAAGATGCTCGGATAGCCCACTAGAGATAAGCATTGTGATTTTGAAGCTGCACTGCCTCCTTCATTAGATGGGAAGATGGCTTTGACAAGGCATTCCTAAACAAAACAAGCCTCCTACTTTTCACCAATTTGGAGTGTGCTGACTGAAAGGCAGTACAGTCGAACCCGGGTATATCGAACTCGCCAAAAAACGTTTATAGTTCGATATATGGCATAATTCGATAGGCCCGCTATAGGATTTGACACAAAGGCACATAACAATAAAAAGTACTTTATTATATGGTGGCTTACTTGCGTGCCCTACTTTGGAACAAAATAGTCCTGGATTTTCTTCTGTGTCAACGCCTTCGCTGCCTGCGACAGCACACACGCACTCCTCCGTTGTCCAACGAGTCGGAGCAGCTGAGGCTGCAACCTTCCACATTCACGCAATAGCGCCGGACCAACGCAAGTGCACTAATCACTTCGGAGATGTAGGCAATGGGCCATCGTCAATTTCCTTATTGTTGTCGCTTTGGCCCGTGGTCGGACGACGCTGCAACGTAGTCCTCATCTTTGCTCACCCATGATGGCGACATCATCGCCCGCACTGACGAACTCGTCGAATGTCGATCCGTCGATAGCTCCCGGGAACTCTGCCAGCTCGCTCCAAACTTCGGTGGAAACACCTGCGGTGTTTTCAGTGCTGTCATCGGAATTTGGGGTGTCATCACCGGGCATACGGAAGCCGGCACGCCTAAAGCAGTTCTGGATCGTCTCCTTCGTGACATCTGTCCACGATCTACTCAACATAGAAAGAGCTCCGAGCAAGTCGATCTTAAGCTCCCTGCCGACACGAAGGTTCACAGAGCACCAACAGGCAACACCACCAGCACGGACCACGCTGAATGAGGACTCGAGGAAAACAGGCACAGCAGGCACACAAGCATAAAGAAAGAAAAAAATGGCGCTCACTTCTACCGCCTCTGTACCTCGGAGAAAGCACGACGGCCCTGATTGGCTGTAAGCGCTGCGAGCGGGCCAGGATCATTTCTTGCAGGGGGTGTTCACACGTGCACAACCGGGTCTAAACCACTTTTTCTAGGGTGGCGCCAGCAGTTTTCCCCGCCACCCGCGAGGGAAAGCCAACTTGCTGGGGCACTTTTGAGGCACATGGAGTTTGATATATCGGTTGTCGTTGCTATTTTCGTTCGATTTAACAGTAACTTTTGCTATATATTCTCAATGTAAATTTACCGTGTTTAGAAATTGTTCGATATACGGGATAATTTGATGTAAACGGGTTCGATATAGTCGGGCTCGACTGTAGTGGTTTTTCCACCCAGCACACATGCTCATCACCAAAATTTAACATCAGGTCAAAAACCCAATTTTCCATCAACCGGAAGTGCGTGGTGATGTGTATGTTGAGCCCTAAAAGGCTAAATGGAACTCAAAAAGCCCTAACTTATCTGTTCAAGGAAGCATTCTTTTGCTGAATCATAACAGCCTCAATGCTTTACAAGTGAACCATGCTAATTGAGAAGGAGTAAACACACCTTGGTGATGACACGTACTCCTCGCAGCATGTCGCCCAGGGTCTGGTCTTGCTCACGTGCCGAGTTGACACCAGCCATCTTGTGGTCCATGGCCGAGTTGTCGGCCACTGCCTTGAGGATATGCGATTTAGCCTCTGCTGGATGCTGCCACGTGATGGGTGGCGGCAGGTTCCGGTTGTGTCCTCTCGATCAGTGTCACCACACTGGCCTGAATCTGCATTGAACCAGTGATCACTCTAGGGCAAGTATCAATGAATGACGCGCATGGTTGGCTTGGCTGGACTCAGGCTATGAAAGATGCCATAGTGGAGGAACCACCTGGGTTTCTTCAACAAGCATTGCACAGGCCTCTAGCAATTTGCCTCCATCGAAATGCGACCGCCGCATCTCAGCACCATAAGCACCGAGCCACTGTGGCAGCCCTTACAAAAATAAATTAAAATAAATGTGCACACCTAAAGATTGGAAAAGGGTTCAGAAAGGGAAAGAAAATGATGGCTTCAAGGTATGAGGCCATGGAAAACGCAAATTTTTTTCAAAATGTAATTTTCTGTGTTTGGTCTTGTTAAATGCGCTCTTTACGCACATCCTTTTGCTTAATAAAGTTTCTGTCTACACAGCTTCTTTCGAAAGATACAAGCAAAAATGTTAGACCACCCATCATCTACGAAATCAAAACTGAAAGTGCCAGTTTTGTGTGCACCATAAGATTAGCTGGATATTGCCACGCGTGCTTCTTTTCGTCATTCTTATGTAACCAGTCCGTTGCACACGTAGCCGCCACTTGCGCAAGCCGCGCCCTAATGTCTGGGAACCTTCCAGATTAATCTTATAGGCTTGAGCCAGGTGCGTAGCTAAGAGGGCGGGGTCAAACCGAAAATTTTCAATTTTGCTTACGTATATATTGTCGCGGGTTATAAAACACGGGGGCTTTATTAGAAAGGCGTACAGCGTGTCGTACTCCAAGATAGCGCTGAAGGCGTGCAGCCGCCAAGAACGTCTTCTTTTTCAGTCTTTCCCGCTGCGCCTCTCGAGCGCACCGGTTGTCTTCCTTGTCGTCGCCAGCGTATAGACAGACACAAATATGGACGCAGCATTACCCTCCCCCCGAGCGCATTGTCTCGATGCTCACGAAGTAGCAGTCATGCGCAGTTAGCGAGTGGGCGGTCACATCACTCAGAAAGTACGGCTTCATGCGTACCACGTGCACTGTCTCAGGCAGATGCTGGCGGCGCTTTGAACAAGAAGAGCCGTCAGCGACGACTTCGTATGTGACGTCGCTAAGGTGGCGCAGAACCTTGTAGGGTCCGAAGTATCGGCGCAGAAGTTTCTCCGAGAGGCCTCGCCGTCGTACAGGGAACCAAACCCAGACTCTTTCCCCGGGCTTAAAGGTGACGAATTGATGGCGGAGATTGTACCGTTGCGTCAAGTTCTTGCTGGCTAGTTATTCTGACGCGGGCAAGCTGTCTTGCTTCCTCGGCGCGCTCAGTGAAATCTGCAGCGTCCGTTCTGAATCACAGTCATGAGGCAGCATAGGATCAAGCATCGTAGTCGTCTGCCGTGAATCAGTGCAAACGGTGTCATTTTTGTTGTTTGTTGGCGTGCCGTATTATACTCGAATGTGACGTACGGCAAAATCCTGTCCCATTCTTGTGTTCCACGTCAACGTACATGCAAAGCATGTCGGCGATAGTCTTGTTCAGTCGTTCGTAAGTCCATTTGTTTGTGGGTGATAAGCTGTCGTCTTCCTATGCGCTGTACCACTGAGCGTAAGCACAGTGCACAACAGCTCGGCTGTAAACGCGGTACCTTTGTCTGTTATCACGACCGCGGGAGCACCATGTCTCAGCACGATGTTCTCAATGAAGAACCGGGCCGCTTCAGCTGCAGTGCCGCTCGGAATCGCCTTGGTCTCGGCGTATCGGGTGAGGTAGTCCGTCGCCACTATAACCCATTTGTTACCGCTCTCCGATGTTGGAAATGGGCCCAAAAGGTCCATGCCAATTTGAGCGAACGGAGTTTCCGGTACTGGAACGGGATGTAATAGCCCAGCGGGTTTGACCGGTGGTACCTTGCGCCGCTGACAGTCAATGCATGTTCGCACTTAATGCTTCACCTCCACTGCTATTCTTGGCCAGTAGTATTTTTCTTGATACGTGTCAATGTTCTGTGAAACCGAGGTGGCCCGACGTGGCTTCGTCATGACAGGCTTGCAAAATTTCTTTGCGGAGGCTTTCCGGAACTACCAGCAGATAGCTTTTGCCTGTTGATGAGAAATTCTTTTTATAGAGAATCCGTTATGCAAGTAGAATGCTGATAAATTTCTCGAAAACACTTTCGGCGCATTCGTGGCTCGTCCATTCAAGAAGTCGATTAGTGAGTTGAGCTCCGGATCGTCTTGCTGTTGCCGGGAGATGACAGCCGCATCGACAACTCCTAAAAAGCCTGCGCATTCATCATCCTCTGGGCTCGGTGGTTTAATCGGTGATTTGACAGGCAATCGGCATCTAAGTGCTGCCTTCCCGACTTGTAGACTACGGTCATGTCGTACTCTTGAAGCCGTAAGCTCCAGCGTGCCAAACGTCCAGACGGGTCTTTCATGTTGGTCAACCAACACAGGGTGTGGTGGTCGCTTACCACTTGGAAAGCGCGGCCATATAAATACGGGCGAAACTTTGCAACTGCCAAACGACAGCCAGACATTCCTTTCAGTTGTTGAGTAGTTGGACTCAGCACGGGACAAGGTTCTGCTAGCGTAGGCAACTACTCTCTCGTGCCCCCGTTTTATACCCCGCACCTCCACCAGTGTGCGGGTTATAAAACACGGGGCTTTATTCAGAAAGGCGTACGGCGTGTCGTACTCCAAGATAGCGCTGAAGGCGTGCAGCCGCCAAGACGTCTTCTTTTTCAGTCTTTCCCGCTGCGCCTCTCGAGCGCACCGGTTGTCTTCCTTGTCATCGCCAGCGTATAGACAGACACAAATATGGATGCGGCAATATATACATGCATACATACAAACACACACACGAACATACATGAATATGGCTGAACCCCCCCCCCCCCCCCCCTTGAAAAAATATTATTTCTGGCTACGCCTCTGGCTTGAGCGCGGCAAACGCGAACAGTTGAGATATTCTCGAACTAACGCGGGCCACCAACGATAAGACTCGAACGTCGATGTCGCATGTATAAAAGCCGACGCCTTACCACAGAGCAGATTATCGACGGCCGATGCTCTGTTCGCCGCTATCAGTGTGCAGTGTGTATTGCTGTAGTTTGACTGTTTCCCAGCCACAAGTTCGGCGAAATAGAGTTCATCTTGGACCGCCGACTGCTGCCTTCGTTGACATCACAACCCCGTTACAGTATATTCAGCCGAGAAGGCTGGCTGAAATAATGAAAGATGAGAAGCTGCAAAAGTATTAACTGTGGCCTAGCACCGGCAGAACAGACCGCAAATTAGGGGGTGCCCCAACAACCCGTCCCCCGAGGAGCTTCTGCAGCCATCTCCCTTGTGGAGATAGGTTTAGCACGAAGCTTACCCTACGAGGCGACCGTGAAGGGACGCGACGTTCTCCACTGCCGAGCGAACAAAGACGCTACGGCCGGGTTCGTCGACTCCGGCACGGCGCAGAAAAGGCACTCGAGGCAGGATGTCAACAAACAAGGGTTTATTAACCCAAGATGCAGCACAGTACGACAGTCACGAGCTTGCAGGCCGTAAAGGGAATCTGCAAGACCGACCGAGTACGCTTGCCAGCGGCGCTACGACTACCACAAAGGGCAGCAGCACGGACAGAAGCCGCCTGCCAGAGCAGCGCGTCAACCTCTCGTGCCAGCCTGAGTGCGTCTCACGCGGGCAAGCCCGCGCCAGACAGAAGCGAGCTCAAGGGGGAAGGGGGTTGTCACTGGCGGCCAATGAGGACGGGCGTGCGCAGTGACGTAAGCTAGCTTGGTGGCGTGAGCATGTGAGCATGTCGAGGCATGCCCGGACGCGTGCCCGCGCACCGGGAAGCCGACACATGGCTCGCACAAACCAAAGAGGCCTGGCGCTGCCCGCCGTGGTCGCCATACTGCCGATTAACGGCGGTCCCCGGCGCTCGAGCCGCGCAGGGCCAACACGCGCGCTAGCTGGGACGAGGCGCCAAAGGGAGGGCGCGCGATTCCCACACCCTCACCAGAAGCCTGGGAGAGGCCCTTAAGAAGCACAAACTAGCACATACAGACCAGGCCAGCAAACTGGTCTGCTAGTGGGCGGCCCCTGGTCCAGCCTAACTCCCCATGCCCCACCCCATTTATTACAGTCGAACACAGGTATATCGAACTCGAGGGGATCGCGAATTAGTTCGATATATAAAAAATTTGAATAAAGAATACAGGCCCCACGACCTTACCAGTGGCAGATGATCACTACAATCACGCATTCAAGACGACAACTAATTCCACACACGATGCAACAGAATGTTTTATTTGCACGAAAAAAATTGCTTCTCTTGGCCTGCTTCTTCGTCTTCGAAATAAAGTTGAAGACGTTGGCCTTGATCTTATCGAGGCTGTCCAGGTGTGACAGCCTGGTTCCTTCCATGTTGCCGCAAAAACGGCGAATCGAGCCGAACGCTGGGCCACTTCAGCGGCGGAGTACCCGCGTGTAGATGCCGCCTCGTCCAGACGATCTTCGTCGCCACTTGAGCTGCCGGCCTGGGCATCCTGGGTCCCTGCGACCGCTGCTACAATGTCCTCGTCAGCGAGGCTCGCAACAGCCTGAACACTGCAGGCCGCTTCCTCAAAATCGTCCACAAACGCTTCGGGTGGAATGGCAGCCGGGAAGAAAGACGACAACTCGTGAATATGCGTCATCTATGCGCTTGTTTTCGCCGTCTTCACTGGTTTCCGCAAGTTCCGCCGTCACGAAGCCTGCCTTCCGGAAGCAGTTGGCCACAGTGTCCGTCTTCACGTCTCGCCAGGCGCCCGTCACCATTTGAATGGCACCAAACAGGTCAACCTTCAGCCCACCTTGAAGGACTTGATGATGCCCTGGTTGAGCAGTTGCAGCTTCGCTGTCGTGTTGGCCAGCAGAAACTTCAGCTCAATGTTTTCGAGCTCGCAGGGAGCACGCACGCAAAAGAGGAATGCGTTGGTATGCGACAACTCACGGAGGTGAACTCCGCCAACAAAGCGCTCGCGATCAGTCGCGATGGCGGCGATGGCTACCCGGCGCCGGGCTACCTGCGAGGGCAGCAGCGATGTACGAAAGGCGAGAGCTGTGGGTGGTTGAGCAAATACGAAAGGGGCGGGCTGTGATTGGCTGATCAAAACTCACAAAACAGCAACAAAAAAGAAAGAAAAGGCGAAAGGAGGAGGCCGCCAGCTCCTTCGTTCCTGCTCTCCGAGCCGACGGTAACGCGGAGAGCATAGGAAAAGAGAGAGAAAACAAAGAAACAAAAGGCCGTTCCACAAGTTGGAGAACGCGCCCAGCAGGAGTACAGTCCGAGTCCTCTCGCCCTTACGTCTTTCGAGCATTTCGGGTGTCGGCTGAGGCGCGGCCGCGAAAGTTGCGGGGCTCAGCGAGTGCCGAAGCGCGCCTTCCAGTCGCGCGGCGTTCGATATATCCGATGGTGGGTAAAAATACCGTTCAATATAGACGTGCGAATTTCTATACTTTTACAAAGGATTTTCAAGGGGATAATTTACGAGTTCGATATAGCCGAAAATTCGATATATGTGGGTTCATATATCCGTGTTCGACTGTATCAATAAAGTTTATTCCTCCTTCACTGAAAGTAAACCACACTTCGAAGAAAAAAAGACAAAAGAACGTGCTCAACGCCATGATGTGTGCTGACGAACAGATACATCTCTTTGCCCCACTTGTCATTCGCCTCCCTGTGTAGCTTGTAACGCGCTCGCTGGTACGAAAGGAAAGCACTTGAAGTGTGCGACAAACCCCTGTAACTCCACTTGTACTTGATGGATTCGAAACATTTTTGTGACAGTCGATTCGTGAGGCAATAGGCTCTTTTAATGAAGCCATTCAACAATTACTTAGAAAAGTGGTGCAGCGCCCCTTCAATGAAAGTACTCATGAGTATTACCACAGCATGCCGATAACAGGCATAAACACACGGACATTGCATACACAAACTTACACATAGACAAGCGCAAGCACGCATGTTTCAAAGAGGGTTTGTGTCACTTAGATTCTAGTATTTTGCTGGATGTTCTAGTATTTTTACATGATGCAGTACTCATAATGTAATTGCTGCAAACATGCACATTTTGCTCTCGCGTTATTGTGTTTTTCAAGCAGATCATTCAAAGTTAGTGCTCAACCTGACCACTGTCATCTCCTCCCACAGTCCTTTGTGTCACAGCACAGACAGCCTTCTCGTACAAAGAGCAGGCTTTGACATTGTAGATGGGCAAGCCTTTAGATAGAGGCCAAATGCCTCAGCTTGTCCAGATTATTTCTTTTATCTATCTCGTGCCCCCGCATTCCACGTGGCAAGCACTCTCCTGCAAACCACTTTCTTGTTGGCGTCCATTCGCTACGCGGCCACAAACTTGAAACAGGCATTTCAACGTTATGTCAACAACAATGAACATGCCTAACAACTGAAAATGTTCGTAGCTTGCCTGAAATCGATGGGTGTTCATGCGTAGGAATGCCGACAGGTCCTGCGGACTTTGCATCATGCGTGAGTAGGTGGCGGCTGAAGCGCGAGGTCAGGTGCCCATACAAGGCGTCCAGGCTGGCTGACCCACCCCGTGACCGCAGGAACGTCTCAAAGATGGACGTCAGTTGGTCACGCAATCCAGAGTCCAGGGGCGCCTCCTCTGCCACCTGGCAATAGGGACATTTGCTGTGCATTAATCTCATGTAATTATTAAGCCAGCACAAAACACAAAAGACACTGATGCCTGACTAATCTGTGCAACCCCAAAGCCAACAGCATACACATACATCTTTTAAATGCGCAAGCACTCCTATGCAGACTCAACGAGAAAACTCGCTGTCCATCACAGGAAAGAAATTTCACCAAAGAAATAACGTATAAAACAAAATTTTCTTAGTGGTGCTGGGCTTCAAAGCTACGCCCCCACACACAGAAGTCAAGTGTCTCGCCCACTGGGCTAAACACCCAAGTCTGCAGAGTGCCAATATATCTGGAACACATGAATGCATAGCACGAGCAGCAGAAGCAAAAGTATAAGGAGAGCATTTTCCATGAAATCCCTCTCTAGGAAAACATGTAAAGCTAACAAGGAGGCACATTCCAACTTAGTCAAAACTTATTCCCGAAAATGCCAAATACCACATGGGTTTTGCTGGTCGCGAGATGCATCAGGAGTTGGGCTGTTCCAAATGCTAACACTCCAAAACAAAAATTCAGGGCAGCGTGCTGAAGCTGCCCCGCAATAACATTCCAGGCTGCATTACAGTGAAAGTGCGGGAAATACAAGTGCATGATACTGCACATATTCGGGAAACAACACGTGCACTACTCACGTCAACACAGCATCACAGAGTAACGAAACAGCAGGTCATTAGTAGCAATAGCACAGATAATTGGGCTAGCTGGTACTCGTTAATTTTTAACAGAATATGGCAGGTGCACACTCGCACCTACGATTTATTGGGAGGGAAATCATACATATATATATATGTCACCTGATCCAGCTTGTCTTGTCAAGGGCAGAAAGCAAAAAAGCAAGATTTAAGATAAACAAGGGGTGAGAAAACAAGTGCCATAAGACACACCCTCAGAGTGCTGATGAGATGGGAAAATTCTACTTCTATTAATATGATGGAGAGGGCGTTTACACACTAATCATTAGTAGCACACATTTAGGCACCACTTAGACAATTCTGAAAGGAGAATCTGCATGGTGTATTTTATAACCTGCGGTATTGCAAATGAATATAAACTAATTTATTATGAAAATTAACATATACTATACAGTGACCAAAAAGAGAAAACCGACCATTCCCAAAAGAAACAAAAAAATATGAAAAGCGTGGCTAGTTATGAAAAGCGCATCATCTCCTAGAATGAGCATGGGGTGACCTGGAATGCGTAACTTGTACAATGAGTGAAAATGTTTTCTTCACTGTGCTTCCAAATGTGGACACGTAAGCAAAACGTGCACCACTGTTAGCGGTTCATCGCATTTATCACATGTTGGCTGCTGTTTTTGTTTTAATAGGCAATTATGGGTGGTTTGCGTGTCACCAATTCGAAGACGGCAAAGGATTAATTCGATAAAACATTCTTGGTGGTAACATGACTTTCGTTCACTTAGGAATGGCTTGATTAGTTAAAGTTTATTGTTGCCTATCATATTTCATTCCCGCTGCCATTTATATGTTAGCGCTGTATAATTTGCGTGCATACTATCCCCAACAGGAACATTTACTTTTGAGATACTAAAGTCTTTCGTTGCTGTTGCACACTAATTTCATTTCCGGGTACCCCAATGTGACACGAGTAATTTGTCCTTCACTTAGACGCAATAATGTGTGTAAAATGTTGCCAATGAATGGTTCGTATTGATAACGTGTATGAGGGCCTTCTATGTGCTCAAGGAATCCGTAAAAATGATTGTTTTCTCGTATTTAGCACTTTAAATCCTTTTTACTGCCATCCACAAGGCATAACACTCAGCCGTAAAAACTGAAACAAACTGTGGTAATCTGACTGTTCGTTCTCACGCACATTGGACCACACTGCTTCCGACATATCTAGCAGTCTTGAAACCATCAATATAAAATTCTTGTAAAGTGTGTTCACGTCTGTATTTTGTTTTTTAAGATGTGTCAATGAGAAGTTAAGAAATTCGGTAAAGTTGTTCAAAGGAGGCAATCTTCTTGGCCTTTTAATAACAGAAAGTGCATCTGTAGGGACGTTACACTCGCAACATTTTTCTTCGAACCCGAGCACGAGTGGTTTTACTACATATGGTTTGTAGTGCAATGGCGTAGTCTGTCACGGTAAGTGATAATGTTGCAGCATATGTGGTTTGGCAATGAACGAACTCTTAGGACATATGTAAGCATTAGCTGCGTTCTTCTGCCGTCCAGTGCCGGTTCATTGCTCTCAGAGTAGACACTGGGAAGCGGTGAGGTCCGGTAGGCACTGGTTGCCAAGCGCATCCCTTTGTTATGTACAGGGTCTAGCCTTTGAGGTAGGACTGTCTCGCTGCACCATAACTACATTACCATAATCTAATTTGCTACACACCAATTAACGATAGATGCGCATGAGGCACTTATGGTCAGCGCCCCAGCGCTTCCGCAACAGAACTGTAAGGATGTTGAGTGCCCTATTCGCTTTAACTTTTAGACTAGTAATGCGTGTTAGAAAGTTAAGTTTCTTATCAATATGACTTCTAAATGCTCATGCTCTTGTTTGACTGGTAATACTGTTTCATTCAGTTCAAGGATTGGAGGCTGCAAGAAAAAGAGGCTGCAAGCCTCTTTTCTTAGAATACACTACAGCAACAGTCTTGTCCCGGGAGAAATGGAAGCTGTTTTTCTCAGCACTGTTGAAATTTGGGCTTGTTGGTACATACTGACGATGATAAGTAGCGCTGAATGAATGGGGACACAAGAAGAGGACGCGCAACACAGGCGCTAACTTCCAACATAATGTTTATTTCCGCACTTGCTTACTTATATTGCCCGATGAAAAACATCACATGACATATCATAAGCACAAAATTAATTTTAGTTCAGTGAAGCAGCTCAATGCGTTCAGACAAGAGCCAAGCACTTCTGTAAGGAGTTGCAGGGGTGCTATCACCCCCTGTAAAGTCGTTCTCGCCTCATGGTGCATGCGCGTCCGGCGGATTCGTGCAGCGTTCGTACAGGTTTCAAAGGTGAAAATTCAAGGATATTCAAGAAATTTCAAGAGCCCATCACATGTTTTTCAAGGACTAAAAAAACGGCATCCAAATGATGATTTTTTACTACAACAATGTTTCAATTGAATTTACAGAACTTATACGTATACAGTTAAACTCGATTTAACAGTCATCACCACGCTCAAATTACTTTGCTAAATCGGGAAGTTTGTAAAACTGAGAAAGGGCTTTTCAGTCCTTCAAAACCTAAAACTGTAGTATAGAGACACCCAAATCTACCACGGCATTGTTTTTGCCACTAACCATGCATGCTCATGTGAAAAGCTGCTCAGGTGTACCGAACATTGAGCCTCACAGATGTGGTCCAGGCTATGCAGGCCAGGTAGACAGTCACATGAAATATGACATGCAGCCGAAATGCAAATACAGGGAGAACGAATGCAGTAATTGCAAACAGGGCGAGCAAAAAAATTGTGAGGAGACGATTAGTGTCATCTGTCGCATAAATCATGAAAAAATAATGAAAGCACACAGTAGTGTTCCTGTGGGAGCATTGACAGGATCGATAAACCACCATAACTCGTAGCCCTACCTGGTACATAACAGCGCGACTGTTGAGTCTACTGTTCTGTGCATGTGGGCGGCATGCAGCTTTGTCAAAATAAAACCTGGGTCATGACTACGAGTGATGCTTTAACGCAATAGCGCTAGCCCCCGCTCGAAGAAAAATCCCATCTGTGTAAAAATTAGAAAGAAATAAGCACTTCTTTTCCCTAATTTATTTCAGAAAAAGCTTCGTTAAATCAGTTTTAGTTCCAACAGTTTCGTTAATTTGGGTAGACAACGTTGAACCTTATGAGTACCTGCCAGGGAATGCAAGATTGGGAACTACGTAGGATGAAGTTTTGTTAGATCGAGCTTTAACTGTATTATTATACCATACAAAAGTGTAGCCTTGATGCGATCTCAAGTAGTTTCATAACAAACAACAAATGTACAGCACAGGTGCTGAGACTTTTCCAGTATTATCAAAGCTTGACATTGTTACAGTGTACTAACCATGCATCGCTCGCTTGACAGGGAAAAAAGCAGCATAAATGAAGGATAGAAGAGGGAAGTCATAAGGGGATAAGGAAAGAGAGAGACAAGATGCACTGACGAATGTGGAGTGAAACGAACGATAGGACAAGGCATGAAGAATTAGAGTACATGCAAACTCATGCCGGCGTATTGTTCCCGAAATGGCAAGTTTGCCGCATCGACACTAATTTACAACAAAAAGCATGTGGCACTGTGAACTTTACACTGCACTGGTCCCAAATTTCAAGGGTCTTCAAGGACACAATACAATGCCAGGACCTTCAAGGGTTTTGAAAATGTACTTTTTCAATTCAAGGGTTTTCAAGGTTTTCAAGGTTTTCAAGGTCCCGTACGAACCCTGTAGTCGTAGTAAACGTTGCCGAGTGAAAGGTGGTGTTGTATTGCGTGGTGGCACCAGCAGCACTGCCTGGCAGGAGCAAGGTTATGGGGGCACTTGAAGAACAGCTCTGCGTCTTCGCTGACGGTCAGCTCAGTGGATGTGATACTGTGGCTATTTCCCACGGACCCTCGTAGTGAGTCAGATGTCGGCGACACCGCATTCGCAGTACACTGTTTGTGTTATGTTTTCTGTGTGTTATATTGGCGTTATATTGCATTATTTGTCACCATCGTGAGCCCGACTACACCCACTGCAGGGCAAAGGCCCCTCCCATGTTCCGCACAGCGACACTAGAGTGTACTAGAATGCAGAAGTTGGTCCACACGGCTCCGCGCTGAGGCGTTTTTTTCTGAAAATCCAGACGCCGCCACCATCACCTTCACCTGAAGGTCACTATGGTTACCATGGTTATCACTGTTGTTGGCATGGTTATGGCCGCACGCGGTGGCAGCGTGGCAATTGCGCATCAGTCGCATCTCAAGCGTAGCCCGCAGGGCTCGTGCAAAGTCGTGGACAGCGTTGCACCGTGTCTCGGGAATAATTCAATTAGAAGAAGTCAATACATTTATGTCGCTAAATACCCTGCTCGTAGCTAATAAAGACAGTGTTACCTTCATTTAATTTGATTGTTTTTTGCACCAACAAGGTTAAAAGAAAAAAGCTAGTGAACAAACGGTAAAAACAACATGCGAGCGGCAGCGGGTTGAAAAGACAATGCCGTGTCGAGCAGACAATAGCTTGGCACTTTCGCCAGAGCTCCTCCACGGCCACTGCTCCAACCGCCGGAGCAGACGGCAGCTTCAGGTGAAGGCGACTGCAGTGCCACCACAAATTTTCAGAGATTTTTGCCCCTCGCTGCTTGCCGCCTACCCCAGTGGACCCACTCCCCCATTCTAGTACACTCTAGCGGCGCTTCATTATGAGTGGTTTCAGCCGACTGTCGGCGAATAAAATGTGTTGGCTGCATCTTACTGGTAATATCTACGCTTTTCATTGCCAAATCAATGCACGAAGCCCATCCAACGTTACTATTACTAGTGAGAGAAGTGCAATCTGCCAATGAAAGGGATGCTTGCTCGAGTGACAGTCTGGGCTGTCACACTATGTGACGTTTTTTTGTTGTTTTATTTGTACGTGTTTAGCTTGTGTTGCACTACGCGCTGCTGTAGTGCGACTGAACTACTGAAGTATTTACTTCTTGCTCATCTGGATACCAAAAAGAAAGAAAGCTCGTATTCCTGTGTCATGAGTTCAATAGCACTGTTTGCACAAATACACATACACAATTCTTTTTTTCTTATTCAGTTCTCCATGAAATGTAGGACAGTTGATAAGTTTATCAGGAGCTAAGTGGCTGACAGCGCTTTAGTGGTATGGAGACGTTTAACCGTACGCACTTGTTCTTGCTCCAGTAACAGTATAAAAAGGTACACTTCAGCACAGAGCTTTCACTCACTGATTGATTACATGCATGTCAGTGGACATGGTCATGATGCAACAGTGATGCAACAAAGATCTGGTTATTTTAGGAAACAAGCATTTTTTTTTTCCAACGAATAATGTCTGCTGCCTTCCGTCAATCTAACACCACACACTAAGATGTAAAGAAAAACGAGGTTTTGTGTAAAATTATACGATATAAATGTAAGGCACACCGTCTGAATTAATTTTGAACATCTGGGTTCTTTAAAAGGACACTAAAGAGAAACAATGAATCGGTTTAGATTGATACATTATACTTTGAGAACTATAATGTCATTAATTTCGCCATCATAGGTGTATTAATATAGGAGAAAATGAAGTTCAAAGTTTCATTCTTAAATTTCGCGCCAAAATCTCCATGTGTGACATCATGGATTTCAAAGCATACTTATCGTATTTTGGCGCCATTTGCTCAACAAAATTTCCTCAAACTTGGTATGTTAACTCTATAGCCTCCTCAAAAGACAGTGTACTTCATTTTTACCATTTAGGAATTATGTAGGCCCTAGTCGGTGCCGTCAAAATGTGTGATGTCATGGCGAATGGTGCGGAAACTTCAGGTGGCGTCGCCACCACATTTCTTTCGCGTGATTTTTTGCTTACAAAGAGTCTTCTCGCACAAGCCTGAGTTTTTGGTATCGTGAAAGAGTAGTTTAGTAATACGAGAAAAATCATTTTGCTCTTTAGTGTACCTTTAAAGGAGTCCTGACACAAAAATTTTCGCCCCGCGTTTTTTTGCTGCAATGTGTTGCTGGGGGCCTGTTAATCATAACATGGCACATCGTTTGCTGCAGTGCGCGACAGATAATTAATTACAAGCTCCTCATTACCGACACAGCCTCAGTTTCGGTTTGACAGAGCTCCCAAAAACGATAAGCCGCCGGGTGCAACTATCACCACCTAGCGTGGTGAAAACGCTCGGTCCGTGAGCACACAGAACAGTGACGCATTTCCGCGCGGTCTGTTGTCGTCAGGCTCATGTCGTCTGATGGCGACGATTTTCTTGCGGCGGAGATGGAAGGAATTTTCGACGTGGTGAATCACTTCAGGTTGACCGCTGGCGAGGAGCGATTCGTCGGGAAGCGCGTCAAAACAGAAATGCGGCTACGATGTCATCAACTTGTACCCGCTGAAACGTTTACGTAGGGGAAGTAGGGGGGTCACCTCGGGTCACCTCCGAGGGTGTCAATGCACCAGGTGCGGCCTATAATGCTGGATCGCGCTCGCGAACTTCAAAATTCATATAAAAAACCTTCCAAGCTTTATTCGCTGTCGATATTTGCAGATGGTACACCACGTACACGGGGAATCCGATCCAGAGGCTATTTCGGCCGCAAAATTTGTGTCAGTACCCCTTAAGGCGCACCTGTATCTAAGCACACAGGTGTTTCTGCATAAATTTTGACCCAAGTTAAAATTAAGCATGGCAACTCCGTTCCGTGGCATCAATTTTCTGTTTTTAGCGGACCAGTTCAGTACCGATGTGTCAGGCTTCATTCACAGAAATATTTTCTGTAGTAGGACCACGACCGTACAATAAAAGGACATCTTAAGCACAACTTAAGCTCATCGCATAACCAATAACCCACAGTGCTGCAGTTATACATTTAACAGTACAAAAGTGCATGGCCTATAGCACCTTATTTTTGTTTACCACTGAGTCGCTAAAACGCTGCATTCACACACTAATACTCCGCATATTTGGGATGATGCCAAGTGCGTTTCACGATGTACCTGAACCAGAAAGCGGCACCCACACTGAAATGACTGTGGTGAATGGAGGGAACGATGACAATACACAGCCTCCTCAAAAGTGGCACTCACTGATCTTAATACAATGCATATACAGCCGAGCAAGGCCAAATGCTGTACATCGTGTTAGGCATACTTACGAGCAGCTAAACTTGCGCTAACGTAACGGAACTGCCCTTTTATGACGTGCATGACGCACATGCACATGCAAACACAACGTGGCTAGTAGATGACGCCGGAAGCAATTCACACTAGGCGCGCTTCAGCCAGTAGCCGCCAGGCGCAACTCCGCTCGATCTCGCGGCCATTACCCACAAACTTCTTAATCTCATCTGTCCACCTAACTTTCTGTCTACCCTTAGTGCGTTGCCTTCTATTGGAATCCCGTCAGTTACTCTTAATGACCAGCAGTTATCTTGCCTACATGCTACATGCCTGCCCATGTCCATGTCTTCTTCTTCACTTTGACTATGATGTCCTTAATACCCGGTTAGTTTCCTGACCCACTCTGCTCTCTTCTTGTTCCTTAAGGTTACACCTATCATTTTCCTTCACTGTGTTGTCCTCAGCTCAAGGTGGTAGGCCACCTTCAAAAGTCAATTTTTTTCGTGAAATCAATTTTAGTTTGTTTTTCTGAGCACGGCCCAAACATTCAAACATATGTTGCAACAAAAATTATCCTCCTATCATCATTAGTTTGCGAGCTACAGCAGTTTTCCATACCCGTCTCCTCGTATAGCGAAACCGAAATCGCATTGTGTTGGTTTCAAAAGTAAGTGTTGTTTCGTCTATATTAATGATGTTCAAATACTTTATAAATTTTATTTTGACTGTTACATAAAAGGATGTCATTAAATATAACTTTGTGGTTCTAATTGTTTTTAAATCTCTAAAAACGGCCACAAGGGGGACGCACACCTTTTGCAAGCTCTGAAATCTGTTTACGTTTTTCTCAAATAGAATTTGCTCCAAATCATGTGACGTAAGCTTTCGTAACTTTTTTTTCTCAGCGTGTACTTTGAACTGAATTTCGCACAATAATTTACAACATATATATCTGTGCAGTGAACTAGAATAAAAGAAATTGATGGAATATTTTTTTATTCACAGCTCATTTTGCAAATAGGTTCTGTCTAAACTGGCTCTTTTTCCCCGTCTTTTTGGTTTTTTTTAACATTACTTCCTTGATATTACTGCATAATATTTATCCTAGTTCATTGCATAGCTCCAACCTTTAGTTACATTAATGCCAAAGCTTTACTAAAGTAAGCCACCAATTAGTCACTTATCACGGGCTGGCTGACTACCACTTTACGCAATTTTTGACAAAGAGTGCCTCCAATAATAAATATTCAATATTTTACACTAATAAAGTGGACTGGGTAAGTTAAATTAGACATACTTGTTTTGAGACAAAATAATTTCAACGCTGGCTGCTCTTAAAAAAATTTTTTATTTTGAGTGGCCTACCACCTTAAGTTGGACCGCTTGGTAAGCCTCCAGGTTTGTGCTCCGTAGGAGGTACAGTAAGATGCCGCTGTTAAATACCTTCCTCTTGAGTGATAGTGGTAAATTACCCATTCATGATTGAGAATGCTTGCCGAATGTGCTCCCACCCATTCTTATTCTAGTTACTTCTAGTCCCTGGTTCTGCTTCGCGGTCACTAGCTGTCCTAAGTAGACGAATTTGTCATGTACTGGTTATTTATTAGATGCGGCTGGCGAGCTCGCCGTGACGTAGAAATTGAAATTAAATGCATAGTTGTGTTTGTTAGTGCTGCTTGCATAGGTTGGTTGCGTGATGTTTGTTTCGTTAGATAAAGTAATGTCACTGTGCCCCCGCCACCTCAGGCCTCTCAGTCCCTCTGAATGCGAGCACTCCAGAGATACGTGACAACTTCGAGCCAAGACGCCGACCCTCTGCACACAGTCAAGGCAACAGAGCACAGAGTGTGACAAGAACTGTCACTGCACAAACGAAAACAAGCAGGTATTGTGGAACAGCTGACATTTTCAAGTAGGACGTTCTTGCGGGCTAGTTGTTCATACTTTGAGTGAGGTTAAAACTGCGCAATAAAACGAGGACAAGCGGAAAGAACAGAGCAAGGCCGCACGGGTGCACCTCTGCACCCGTGGTGCCCTGCTCATTTCTTCCGCCTGTCCTTGTATTTTTCGAGCAGTTTTAACCACATTTCCAAAAAATTTTATGTCCAGTAGGAGAAAAAGAGTGCAGCAACTGCAGGTCGTGAAACCACTTTGCAAAACAATGCAAGACCCAAAATCAGCATTCGAGCTATCTAAGAAAGCGACTCAAACTCCGAAGACATCTTGGCAGTGCGAGGAAAAAAGATGGAATCTTCGCGGACACTAGAAATAAAAAACAGCAAGAACAGATCAGGCTCCAAGTTGAGAGCAGCATCCTTGGTAATGTTACCACCTGAAAGATATGCACACTGCGAGATTAGAGGAAGTCCCTAAACAGTTGAAGATGTACTACAATAACACCAAAGGGCAAGTGTCGACTCCACCTGAGAAATCTGAAGATGCAATAGAAGTACCTATACTCCATTAAGTTGTTGTGGTAGAGGAACACGTAGCACCTTGTTGTGTAAAGACTGTCAGGAAAGATGGGCCTTATTAAGACCTGGAGTCTATGACTGGACAAGGCCAAACAACGCTGAAAGACGCCATCACTGACAAGTACCCAGAATTGTTCAATGAAGAAGAAGGTAGCTTCCCAGGGGCTGTGCATCAAGCATCTAAGGTGTCGGCAACATACCAGGAAGCATCAAACTGCATATACTACAGCAAACACGCAAAGAGCTTCAACAGCAACAGATCATCACCAGAGTAGATGAGCCAACAAAGTGGGTCAAGTGCATGGTTGTGGTGTGGAAGTCAGCTGAGCTACGGGTACGCAACGACCCAAGGACACTCACCTAAGCTTTCAGGAGAGAACAGAACCCACTGCCAATAATAGAGGACATACTGCCGGAACTCACACAAGCCAAAGTGTTCTCAAAGCTAGACTTGAAGAATAGGTATTGCGCCTTAGATCACGAATCGAGTATGCTGACAACACTGATGATGATATATGATGCTTTATGGCGCAAGGCCACTGATGGGCAAGAGCTCCATGTCAGATATAGGATGTGATCAATGATGGTGTTCAGTGGCTGTAAAGGGCCTAAATCCTGCACACTAAAGGTGCATAAGTCGAGTTTACATGCATAATAACATATACGCTTATAAGAATCATGAGTGATGAGAATGAATGACAAGTGATGATGACGCTAAAATATGGGAGTGGCATTAGCTCAAATGCCTCGTCAACACCCTTGAGTCCAGGGGCTGGGAGACAGGTGCTTTCTGTAATGTACTAACTGCCGCAGCAGCAACCCCTGCTGAGATGCCGTGCTATGGTGGCTGGGCATATAACGTTACAAGTACTTACATCTCTTAAAAATGCCAATAGTGCTTCATGTTTGAAGACAGGTTGCTTACGGATTAAGTGGTATTTGTTGCTGGTACAATAATAGAAAACGCTTTTTCCTGTACGATCTGTGCACTGTAGAAGTATGTGGAGCACCGTAAATGGTTCACCGCATCTGTCACAGCTGGTTAGGTCAACGCCGGACAAAAGGCGTGAGTGTGTGCTGCGTGTGTCCTATCTAAGTCTGCAAAGAGCGACATACAAGAACTTGTTGCTGGGCTAGTTGGTACATAACTTTGAGGAAAAAATTTAGACGCCTAAGTACCACCTGTGCTTTTCCTGTGCTTCGTTTTTTTCCTGGTGATGCTTACTCGTCTAAATGTTGTCCTCAAAGTGTGACATCTGTACGATATGTTTTTTATGTGAGTGGCCTTTTACCGAGGTATAGCTTAACCATGTGCTGTTTATTTTATGTTTCACTGTCCCACAGACGCTGCCAGTACGCCCTGAGTGTTTTTCATAGAAGGGGTTTAAGGTCCGCTACCGGGACTGCCACGGATGTGTGGGCACTGCTTACATGGACAGATGCGTCAAGCAGGTCAGCCAGTACGTTGTCCTTCATAGCATGGTGCCCTGGCACCCAGCATGCCACAACATGCTGCTTGGACAAATAACTGGTGCATAAAAGTGAAGAGAGCAGTAAAATTACTAGATTTCTGTGCTATTTAGGTCTTCAGTGCTTTCACAATGCTTAAAGAGTGCGTGTATATAACTGGCTTGGGTGTGTTTGATTGTTGAATGTTATTAACAGCAGGTAATATTTCGTAGGCCTCTGCTATGAGGATGCTTGCATTTGAGTGCAGAATGCCGGCATCCGCAAAGGATGGACTGACAGTTGGCTAAGATATCCCAGCATGAGACTTCGATGCATCTGTAAAAAATTCAGGACAAGAGTATTTTTTGTTGTAATTTGAGCAAGTACATAGGATATGTGCAAATGCTGCATGCTTCGTGACATTTAAAAATAAGAAACGTCACAGTCTACAAACATGCCAGGGCCGAGGTGGGAGCTGCTTCGCGGTAGCCATCAACTGTTGTTCGAGGAGTGGGATGCCCATTTACTGTATATTCATCGTTTTTCTAAAAAATTTGTCGTTTTTCTCAAAATTGTGCTCGGAATAAGTATGTTACCTTGATGACTGCATCTCCCTGGGCAGCATTCTGGAGGACGCTGCGCAGTACCACATGCTCCTCCTTCACCACAAACACATCCGAGTGTTTGGCCAGAAAGTCCCGAAACTCCCTGCACAAAAACAGCTTCATTCACTTCACCATCAGTTTGCTGCACGTAATGCATTTCAACAAGGCTTCCCATGGTTGGACACTGCTGTGTTGGAACTTGCAAAGAATTCATTCTAGTTCTTTCACAACACCCTACAGCTACGCACCCTGCGTCTCATCCCATGTGGTTGTATTGCTTTCATCGGATTAAGGTAGAATTTGATAATGCAAACTTTGGCAGGGATCTATTCAATTATATTGCAGTGATCGCACAGCAATTACGGTATACAAGGAACAAAGCAGTGTGTCATTCTGCAGCCAAGGACGTGGCTGTTTCTGCAGCCTCTATTTATTACACTGCAGTGCCATCTGTTGCTGGATTCTAGAGTCGGTTTTGGCAAACAGAAACTCTGAAATGGATAGCTGCTTCAGTTGCTGCAAAAGTGACTCATGTCTGTGCAATTCCAAAAGAGGCACCACTGAACAACTTACATACGATTTTCAGCACATAACGAACGGCACGGCTGCTAGGTTGATTTGGTCACATGTGACGCATTAAACTCGTTAGCAACCAAAATAATGCAACATTTTTTTACGCAGGATAATCGATGACATCCTTGACTTCAATCAGAGGGGCTTAAAAAAATTAAAGAAATGGCCTTTTGAGAAAAATATTTTCAAACTTCAGCATTTTTGGTAAACCACTTACGTTTAAGCACAATTGTGGAGTAAAAGGAAGTGCGATAAAACCACGGAAATTATTTTAAAAGAGAGCGCAAATATCAAAGTTAATATGTACCAATTTTTATTATCCTCAGTTTAACTCGTTTGCAGCAATAAATTCCTGAAATACAGGTAATTTGTGCGATTTGCCATTTTGTGATTTTTTTTTCTCGTCAGATGTGCTTCAACAGGTAAGGAAAAGAATAGACTCATAAGATAACACTTCATTTGTTCTTCATGGGGCAATAAATATTGTGACCAAGCAGTGCACCGTTTTTTCCCTAGGTGCGCTCAAAATTCAGAAACCACGAAATTGGCGGAAAAGTGTCTTTTGCGGCTAAAACTGCTTTATTTTTTTTTCAGGCAAACAAAATTTTTTTTCACAAAACTAGTTTTTAAACCATCTTTCTGTGTCTAATGCCTAGACCTATAGTAAATTTAATCAAAATCGGGAATGGTGACCGGGACCTCACGTCCAATCTTATCTGGATGCACCCCGCTAGCATTTATAACCAAATACTGAAATGCGCTACCAAAATTAAATAATATCCTTCGTAAGTATTATCCAATATTAGCAAGCAACGAACGACCTCAAAAAGTGTTTCCCAAAGTGCCAAGGGTTGTGTAGCACTGTAACGGAAACTTCAAGGACATGTTAGTGCATGCAGAAGTGAACCCTCTCTCTACTGCCCACATAACACTTTGTTCTCGTCTCAAATATAAGATTTGCAAACACCTTGAAAATGACGTTCAGGGGTGCAACAGCCGAAATAGGATTTGCAGCAATTTTTGGAGCAGCAGAATGTTGCTTTTGGAGCACGAAAATCGAAATTTGGAGAAGGTTACGAGAAAAACATAACGGCAGCCCACAACTTGGACAATCTCAAGCTTTACATACTTGGTCAGCCTTCCGGTCCCCGAGGGACAAAATATGTGGAGAATCGTACCTTATTCACAAGCTCAATACACACCACAACAACAGGTATAAAAGTTTCAAAGGAGGCTCTTGAATCCATGCAATATGGTGCATACACGACGAAAACCGGTGAGGACCAAGCCTCACCCAATTTGGTACACCGACAGCTCCTTCGCCCCAGCCTCAATTGCACACTTGTTTCTTTGTATGGATTAGAGAAGAGGGTACGCACGCGCATGCGCTAAGGTTGGCCTTGAGGAAGGAGACAATTGTCGAAATGTTGGCTCTAGCGACACCCTGTGTTCAGGAATTTTTCATCTCATGTCTGTGCAGTAACTTGTCAACTGCTCAATGATGCTGCATTATTTTTTGTGCATGGAAGACACAGCACCTGCAAAAGTCAGCGTTTCTTTTGTATGCTGTAGTCTCTGCAGAACAATTTAAAACTCGGGGCTTGTTTAGATTGGACACACTGCTGTCACGTTTTGCTGCAATCCCACAGCTCAACTCTCCTTTGTGAATGGCAAAATAAAGTTGGCAGCATAAAGCGTTTATCGTTTTGCTTTTTCAGCTCAACGTGGCAACCACTTTTTTGGCTGATGCAGAGGGAAGGATGCGCATGCAACTTGTGTGTTGTATAAATGGCATTACTTCAAAATACTACATCAAAATACTACCCTGATAATAAAACAATCGCGTACACACCCTGAATGAGCACAGAAGGATTGGTGGAAAGCTGCCCCGAGGGGAGTCAGCTATGTTCTGTATTATTTTTCAGATATGAAAAGCCTTCTTCATAGTGAAATTTATGAACACAATAATACCACCACCCTCAACGCTTCTTTTTCGTTTCATCATCGTACACGGTGGTATGGTTCGTGTTAAAGAGAAACGCCATTTTTCTTGTATTAATAAATTATTTTCTTGCAATACCAAAATCACCACACTTACCAGGAGAAGACACCTGGTAAGCGATGCTCAAAAAAAAAATTCTGGTGGTGACGCCACTTTCAGGTTCCTGCACGTCATAGATCTTCGGTGCCATCTACTAGTGCCTACATAGTTCTTAATCGGTAAATATGAAGTCCTCTGAGGGGGCGAGAGACAACTTTCAGAAAATACGAATGAAACATTTTGAAATCCGTGAGGTCATGTGCAGAGGTTTTGCCACAAAGTTTAAAAATAAGACACTGACCTTGATTTTCTCTTCTATTAATAAGCCTATGATGTTGAAGTTAACAACAATGGATTTTTCAGAGTATAGTTTATCAATCTAAACTGATTTAATGTTTCACTTTAACAGTCACTTGTATTCGTATATGTGCCCTAGTGTTTCTGGCCGTGCCCAACAGGGTGGCGCTGTATGTCTGTGAAAACTCTTTCCCCGGTGAGTAATTTACTTACAGTTATAGTAGTTATGGTTGTGCAGCCACGTGTTAATGCACCTACCAGTTAGCCCAATGTACTTGTACAATGTACTTTCTGCAGGAGCATAGAAGGAAGCTGTGAAAACCATGTGGAATCTGCTCGTGTTTTTTTTTCATTCCTTGCAATACGCTGTGACCACAAAGCCGATCAGTAGGCCGCTCCTTTTATTTCTCTTTTGGTTCTACAGTCGTCTTATTATTCTTATTACAGGAGCTTTTCAGCCAGTGAGGCGATCATGGCACCCGAGGTGCTCCTTAGTCTGTCGACGTGGTTCATCAGGCCACAACATGGCGGCACGATTTCCAGCAACTATTCAACAATACCCAACGCTTTTTGTACAAGCTTGGATTGTCTGGAATCCTCACAAGGCTTTTGTTGCCCCTGACATCATAATCTCAGCTAGTATGTTCCTTACTGTCGAGAATCATGATATCCAAAAATTTAATGTCAGCATTCATTGGCAGTTCATAAGCGAAGTTTAAATTGGATAATGTTTAACCAATATGATATCTTCGATGTTTAACGTTACCACTCTTGGTGAAAGGAAAACATAATGAAAGGTCCTCCAAATGGAGAAAACACCCTGTAATATCGCACCCCTGCTGCAAACGTGCCTGCAGCTACCCTTTGCCTTAAACGGGTTCGATAGGATTGAAACCAGGCACAACTCGATACACATGCCGTCCCTGTGTACAAAAAACAATCCATGAAAATCCAGAAACCCATTGACACTGGTCCCATGCTCGTTTTGGAACCGAATGTGTCCATTAACATCAATGCAGTCCTGTACTGTACCAATGGCCCCTGCTTGTGGTATACAGGGTGTTTTCTTGTTTTTTTTTTTTAAGACAACACAGATTTTTTATAAAAATGCTATTGAAGTCGCACCCCTGTGGTCTTCGCAAATTAACACTATGGCGAGGCGGAAAGACTTTGCCACATCTAAAGCTTCACTGAAAAAAGTAAATAACAAAAACTCGTTAATTAAGTTTTTAATTATTAACTCGAGGGCAGTGGTTTATATGGAAAAGTTGTGGGACGTGGCAATTTATGGCATAGCCATTTTTTAAAAATCCACAAAACCACACGTAATTTGACATACTAATTACGGAAATGGAAAGCCAGGCAGTATTGAAACTGAGCGCACCATGTCAGACCGAAAGTTTGAGTGACACAAAAGGTGCGCCGCAGCAGAACTGGGTCAGGAAGTCCATCTCAAGTTTCATCAGTCCTCTCAGGGGTTGAATGAACAGTGGCATCATTAGCTCTAATTTTGGGGGCAATGAAATGTTTTTCATGTTATAAATGTATTCCTATATACTTGTATAAGCAATCATATGGGCACTACAGATGCATTTCCGCCGTTGCCCTGATGTTCCATATATGTGTGTGTGTGTGTGTGTAAGCTACAAAGAAAAAACGGACCTAAAATGAATATTTTGTCCATAGTGAGCGACCAGCGAATTTAACCACCGACCCCTTGCTCTGTGGTGTGACGCCTCAATTGAGACGTGAGCGCATAGGTGCTAGTATGTAGAACTGGTGAGCTATTTAAAGACATTCACCAGAGTTAGTGATATGTGTGCCTCTGAGCTTCTTCAGCATTGCAGAGGCTTGTTCACTACCTGCCTGCAGGATCAAGTAAAACGCCTGGGGTTCGGCTATGCACAGCCTCATGGGCCCCATCTTGAAAGAGGGCAACAAGTGCGGTCGTGTCAAACTTCTTGTACGATATGTTCTCCCCTCTCAGTTTGCACTCGAGTGCCCACAACCATTCGCTCAATGCTGCTGCGGCCACTCTGCAAGCGGCCCCGTGTTTCGACAGGGTCGCAAATGAGAGCCACTTGTCACCCCCATTCTACATGCGGCTTCACATGGGTCTGGCCATGCCACCTGCTTACTTACGTTTGCTACAATTTGTATTGCCTTACTTGGTATAACCATCAAACGAGTTGCTACTGCATTAACTGCTTCACCCTTCCGGCAAAACTTTCCTTATATTTGTCTACACGAAGTAGGAGTTTGTCTGAGTTGTCATAAACACTACTGTCAAAAAAGTTAACACGTATAAAGGCACCTTATATGCCTGCTTTACCAGTGGGGCAAATTTGTTACAATGGAGGATGGTTTGCAGAGGTTCAGTGTTGCCTCTACTTGTAGTACACTGCAAATATTTAGATCATGCATTCTCATTTGAAATCATGCATGGCCATCTATGAACGACACAGTGACCTTTATCAAGTGCCAACTGGGCTTGTGAAACCCTAATGCTTTTTATGTCCACAATGTGTGCCACCGCGTAACGTATGTTTGTGGTTCATGAAATTTTCTTACGCTTTATTTAGGTATTTGCCAAAAGGCGTACATTATTTTAAGTTCTGGATAGTAGACCTTTTCTAATACCTTCCATGATGGCTACGGTGCTGTGTTCGATTCCTGAATAAGGGGGTGACCACACTTCAATGACTCATACTTAGGGTCATCAAGATTAATTCGGAGCAACATCTCATAATTGAATTACGACTTCAGCATGCCATATCACAGACTGCAAAGCTTTTACTTAAACATCATCGCTGTTCGTGAAAGTAAAATGAGCAAACAGCTTGTGCCACCCAGCTTTCTAAATGGTCACACTACTGGCCCAGCTACAAACGTTTAGCTTGGCTCACAATGACTCTTTCACACTAATGTCGACATCAATGTGTTCCTGTAATTTCCAGAAGACTTAATGGAATTGGAACTAACATGGAATTAACAAATTCTGTTGCCCGTTTCCATCGAGTTGTGTCTGCATGCCTAACTTTTTCAGCGATTAATCTCTACCAAATAGCTCAGCTAAACAGGATAGTTGAGTAGCTAGCATGCAAAAGAAAGGCTCGATGAAAAGTTTAAATAGTGCAAAGCATACGACAGTCCTGAAGATTTTTCTCTTGTGCTATTTTACCGTAACCTCTAATATGTAGCCCTGACCCCCTTTGGTAAATGGTGTAATGTGGCTAAGGCAAGAAAGCGCAAGTTGATAAAATGCACGTAATGTGTGTAAGCTTGTTGCGCTATGAAACATGCAGTACCATCACACTGCGATGCTACTTAAAACACCGCTGCTTCAGATTGGAAGCGGCGCTCGCGTGGCCTGTGAAAGCTCGTCTAGTGTCATTTCGGCTTTGCTCTAGTTTTTTTCTTTTTTTATCCTCGTTTTTTCGTGCGTTACAGCAGCATGTGCGAAGTAGCTCAAACCACCCCACAGGTGACCATGTGGCTTTTGTTTTCGATATTTCTCCCTCTCGGTGGCTCGCGAAGTGGACGCGAAAAGAGTAAACAAAAACAGAGAGACGTTCCAAATGTGACGACGCCGCGGAATGCGGCGGAGCAAAGGGTGAGAAGGGACATCTTCTCTTCCGGGAAAGCACCGCTGAATGAAATGAACGAACCCACCTTCCGTGCTGTCCGGAGACGTGCCTGATCTCGGGCGTCGCCTGCGACCGGTGCCCGAGCAGCGACTTGATGGGCACCTCGGCGTTGCCGTACTGCTCCAATTTGGCCCGGAAGTAGTCGATGGCCTCTTGCACGTAGTCGCGCTGCGGCGAGTTGCCCGAGCTGTCGCCTTCGAAGCTCGTCACCGACACCTGGTCGCCGTCGATGGTGAAGAGGAACGGGTACTGCTGCAGAAACTTGCGCAGCCCCGATTGGCTGCCGCCGGCGATCTGGCGCATCTCCTTAGTGAAGCCCTTGGTGCCGAACTGACAGGACAGGTCGTGCAGCGTGCGCGGCTGACCCTTGTCCATCAGTCGGTCCAGGAAGAACATCAGCGTCATGTTTTTCGTGTGGTCGTAGTCCCTTGCTGTCCATCGTCGCTTCTTCGGCGTCGCTCGCTGGCGAGCGAAGGAAGAGCGCTACCGGGACATGGTTTGCACTGGGAACGGCTTGCTTGGGCTGACTAATTTGGCGAGGAATGATTTCTTACTTGGTTACTTGTTTCCTGATTCTGGGTCCGAATTCGCAAGTCCGCATCAGCTGACGATGCACCACATACTCAAGAAGTCGCCATCTTGCTGCCTACCCACGTGACAAAGTTCCTTGATGATGATGGCAGGAGACGAAAGAGAAACCATGTCCCCCGAGAACGAAACATGGGAATATACGGCTCTGGAAACATGGAGCCAGAATTCTCGAGGAGAAGAAACGGACTTGAGCTCGGCCGTACTAATAAAGGCACAGATTCAGGCACAGCTCTCTATCGTGAGATTCTGCTAGCGGAGAAAGAAAATCACGCGCTTCGTGATCTCTGATGAAATACTTATTTACGTCGCGTACTCGCGTTTCGTCCTTCTCTTTCTCTTTGACGTTACATAGCGTTTACATAGCTATTTATTTCTAGTTACGTCAAGCACCACCTGAGTTTCACGCTCCGCTACAGCCCGGCGAACGTGTGAAAGTAGGGTCGTGGCCCACAGAAAACGCCATCCGCCGAAGATGTCAGCAGCCTTCTGGAGTGGAGGCTGGGTAACTGAAGCCAGTCGCCGCCATCTTGCTAGAGGAAAGAAGCAGACGACGGAGTGCGCTTCGTCGCGCCGCCGCTGTAGTGGTCTTTAAACCCAGGCGAAAATTTTCTCCAAGTGGTCTCACTTCGCAAGTGGGACCGCCTGCCTAACGTATCCTCTTGCCAAGTGGTCTTAGGAACCACTGGTGCACTTCAATGAATATTAGAAACAAAACTTGTTTTTACAATAATTTATTGATAAGTGAATGGCACTTAAAAAAAAGGAAATAATGTGAAGTCAAAAGAAAAGATTTTTGAAGCATTCAATCTTCCTTTCTCTTTGTCCTACTGACGTCTTGAATTTTTGAGACAAAATGGTAGACAAATTGTCCAGCGTTTCCTTAACTGGACTCGCTTGACCCCCAATTTGTCACGGTGTCTGCAAAGGAAGCAGAAATTAAAACAGCCGTGGGATACATAATTATGTTACAGCACAACTAAATTGATCACAATCTTACCAATAATCAAAGCAACCTTGTGTGGACTCAGTTGCTTCCGCACGACTGCGTTTGGGGTTCTTGTAGTCCTTGGGTGCTAATTTGCCACCATAACTTCGCTCCGCCAATCCTTCGCGACCCCATATGGCTTGCGCCATATTGTCACGTGGTCGTGACGTCGACGAAGACAGCAGTCGGCGTTTGCAGAATGAAACTGTTTATTTGGCCGAACTTGTGGCCGGGAAAATGAGAACTAGAACTACAGCAATACACGCTGTACAATGATAGCGGCGAACAGGGCGTCGTCCGTCGATCAACTGACCAGCGGCCAAGTGCGTCGGCTTTTATACAGGCGCTATCGAACTTTCCAGCGATATCGCTGGTGGCGGCGTTATCTCTCGATAAAGCTGGAACATTCGCGTGCGGCGCGAAATCTTAACAAAACAATCTACTACAATCGAGAAGCTTCTCGAACACTGCTTCGCGGACAGCCTCGAGCGTTGATAACCGTCCTTGCTGGTCAAACCCAAAAAACATAAAATGAAACAAGAAGTGGGCGTGGCATTGCCCCCCTCTGTAAAAGCATCGTCCCGATGCTTGTGAAAGATCAAAGAAGAGAGAAAAAAAACAAGTGCATACATAAATAAATTACAATAACAAAGGTAAAAGTAGAGTCCCCAGGTTCGCTAACGTGCAAAAAACCGCTTAAGGCGCACGACATGAACGACTTCAGGTCGTGCGCGGCGTCGCTGGGAGTTGGTAATGCCGTCCGGGATGACCTCGTAGTCAAGAGCGCCGAGACGTCGAAGAACCTTGTATGGGCCGAAGTATCGCCGAAGGAGTTTTTCGCTAAGTCCACGTCGGCGTATCGGCGTCCAGACCCAGACACGGCCACCGGGCTGGTATTCCACGAAGCGTCGTCGAAGATTGTAGCGACGGCTGTCGGTGTGCTGCTGGGTCTTGATGCGCAGGCGGCGAGCTGTCGAGCTTCCTCGGCACGTTGTAAGTAAGCCGCGGCGTCGAGGTTTTCTTCGTCGGTGACGTTCGGTAGCATGGCGTCGAGCGTCGTCGCCGGGCTCCTTCCGTAGACCAACTTGTACGGCGTCATCTGCGTCGTTTCTTGGACGGCCGTGTTGTAAGCGAAGGTCACGTACGGAAGGACGGCGTCCCACGTCTTGTGCTCAACGTCGACGTACATGGCCAGCATGTCGGCGATGGTCTTATTTAGACGCTCGGTGAGGCCATTGGTCTGCGGGTGGTAGGCGGTGGTGCGGCGGTGGCTCGTCTCGCTGTATTTTAAGATCGCCTGAGTTAGGTCCGCAGTAAAGGCGGTACCTCTGTCTGTGATGAGGACCTCTGGGGCGCCATGTCGCAAGACGATGTTCTCCACGAAGAACTTGGCTACCTCGGCGGCACTGCCTTTGGGCAAGGCCTTTGTCTCGGCGTAGCGGGTGAGGTAGTCAGTTGCTACGACGATCCACTTGTTGCCGGAAGTCGACGTTGGGAACGGCCCCAGTAGGTCCATCCTGATTTGCTGGAACGGCCGGTGAGGTGGTTCGATTGGCTGCAGAAGTCCCGGGCCTCGTCGGCGGTGTCTTCCGTCGCTGGCAATCTGGGCAAGTCTTAACGTAGTGGGCGACGTCGGCAGCAAGGCGTGGCCAGTAGTATTTTTCCTGTATTCTGGCGAGCGTGCGGGCAACACCGAGGTGCCCAGCCGTCGGGTCGTCGTGTAGGGCCTGGAGGACCTCTGGTCGCATGATGAGGGCACGACAAGAAGGTAGTCGGTTCGAAGTGCCGAAAAGTTCTTCTTCATGAGAACGCCGTTTCGTAAGAAAACGACGGCAGTGCTCGCTTGAATACCTTCGGAACAACGGCGGTCTTGCACTCGAGGTACTCCATAAGGCCCCCCAGTTCCGCGTCGGCTCGTTGCCTTTCGGCGAAGTCGTCGGTACTTATAGTTCCGAGGAAGCAGTCGTCGTCGGTCCTCTTGCGGCGGCGCGTCGACGGGGGCTCGGGACAGGCAGTCGGCGTCAGAGTGTTTTCGTCCGGACTTGTACACGACGGTAATGTCAAATTCTTGAAGCCTCAGACTCCATCGTGCGAGACGACCTGAAGGGTCCTTCAAGTTAGCTAGCCAACATAAGGCGTGATGGTCACTGACAACTTTGAAGGGCCTGCCATAGAGGTAGGGCGAAACTTTGACGTAGCCCAGATGATGGCAAGGCATTCCTTTTCTGTTGTGGAATAGTTGGCTTCTGCCTTGGATAGTGACCGGCTAGATAACTGATAACCCTTTCAAACCCGTCAGTCTTTTGCACAAGGACGGCACCGAGTCCTACGCTGCTTGCGTCGGTGTGTATTTCCGTATCGGCGCAATCGTCGAAATGCGCAAGTATGGGTGGCGCGTGCAGGCGTCGTTTAAGTTCTTGAAATGCTGCACTTGCGCCGTTTCCCGCCTGAATTCCACGTTAGCCTTCGTGAGAAGCGTCAGTGGTTCGGCGATCCGTGAAAAGTTTTTGACGAAGCGTCTGTAATAGGCGCATAAGCCGAGAAATCGGCGCACGGCCTTCTTGTCGGTGGGTGGCGCAAGTCGGCGATGGCAGCTGTTTTCCGCGGGTCTGGGCGCACTCCAGACTTGCTGATCACATGAACCCAGAAACAGGAGCTCGTCGTATGCGAATCGGCACTTTTCTGGCTTCAGGGTCAGTCCGGAGGTCTTGATTGCTTGAAGTACTGCCTCAAGCCGCCGGAGATGCTCGTCGAAGGTCGAGGAAAACACGACGACGTCGTCCAAATACACAAGGCACGTCTGCCACTTCAATCCGGCCAGTACGGTGTCCATGACGCGCTGGAACGTCGCAGGTGCCGAGCAAGACCGAAAGGCATGACCTTGAACTCAAAGAGGCCGTCGGCGTTATAAAAGCGGTCTTTTCTCGGTCTCTTTCGTCTACTTCGATCTGCCAATAGCCGGTCTGAGGTCCATCGACGAAAGTACGTCGCGTTGTGAAGTCGATCCAGGGTGTCGTCTATCCGTGGGAGGGGGTACACGTCCTTCTTCGTGATTTTATTCAGGCGCCGATAATCAACGCAGAAGCGCAGTGTCCCGTCCTTCTTCTTTCACTAACACCACGGGTGACGCCCACGGACTCTTTGAAGGCTGGATGATGTCGTCGCGAAGCATTTCGTCCACTGTTTCTTTATGGCCTCACGTTCTCGCGTCGAAACTCTGTAGGGGCTCTGTCGGAGTGGTCGAGAATTTTCTTCTGTTATAATGCGGTGCTTAGCAAGGGGCGTTTGTCGGACCCGAGATGACGACGAGAAACAGTCCTTGTATTGCAGGAGCAGGGTTTTGAGCTGGTCTTGCTTGATCTTCGGAAGCTCGGGTTGACGTCAAAATCCGGTCGGGACCTCTATTCGTCGAAGCAGGTTCGGCAGCATCGAAGAGGCGAAAGCATCGCTGGCGGCTACACATTCGTCGATGTAGGCAACCGTCGCACCCATGTTGAGGTGCCTATATTCGTGGCTGAAGTTTGTCAGCAGTACCTTTGCTTTACCGTCATGCAGCTCGGCGATACCTCTTGCGACGCAAATTTGACGGTTCAGGAGTAGTTGCTGATCGCCGTCTATTACGCCTTCAAGGTTCGCAGGTTTTTCGGTGCCGACGGAAATAATGACGCTGGAGCGCGGCGGAACGGTCACCTGCTCTTCTAACACCTTCAGTGCATGGTTCCTTGGCGTCGCGTGGGGTGGGAGCGCTTTGTCTGAGGTTAGTGTTATCGACTCAGACCTCAGGTCGATAACGGCGCCGTGGTCACTTAGGAAGTCCATTCCGAGTATCACATCCCTGGAGCAGTTTTGTAGGATTACAAAGCTCGCAGGATAAGTCCGGTTATCGATGGTGACTCTCGCCGTGCAGACACCAATCGGCGTTATCAGGTGGCCTCCAGCTGTCCGGATTTCGGGTCCACTCCAAGCGGTCTTTACTTTCTTCAACTTGGTGGCGAATGGCCCACTGACGACGGAATAGTCGGCTCCGGTGTCGACGAGAGCTGTGACGCTGAGGCCGTCGATAAGAACATCGAGGTCGCTAGTCCGTCGTCTTGCGTTGCGGTTAGGTCGTGGCGTCGGATCACGGCTTCGTCGATTGGTCCCGCTGTTTCGACGTTGCGTCGTCAGGTTTTCTTCGGGCCGCGAAATTTCGTCGTGAGGGCTCCGTCCGGTTTGCGTCGTGTTCTGAAGGTCTCGTCGCGCTGTCGTCGTCGGCGGCCGCGGAGGATCTTCGGCATTTCGTCGTACAGCAACCGCACCTCCATCGGTTGCTGCCCTTAGTTTCCCGGATACGGGCTAGGCGACCGGCCCCGGTTTGGGCCCGTGTACTGCCGGCGGCGCGGTGACATGTAGCGGCCGGGTGACGGCGATCGGGAAGGTCGTCGTTCTTGCCACTGTGTTCCAGTGAGGTAGTCGTCAATGTCGCGAGGCCGTTCGCCTGGCTGCGGGCGCGGCGCGTTGATGGCGAATCCGCGTAGCCCCATCTGTCGGTATTGGCAGCGGCGTTACGTGTGGCCGGCCTCCCCGCAGTGGTAGCAGAGCGGGCGGTTGTCAGGGGCACGCCAAACGTCGGTCTTTCGGGGGGGGGGGGGGAACCTTGTCCTGTCGGCGGGCGGTATGGCGTCGTTGGTGGTGGCGGCGGTGCCTGGCGGCGTAACTGCTGCGGCGGCGCGGCGTCTTGACGCGGGCGAGGAGGGGGGGCGTTGCGTCGGGCTGCAGCAGCATAGTTCATTGCTTGCAGCTGCGGCTGCGCTGCATAGGGGGTGCCCAGCGATTGCTGGATTTCCTCGCGGACCATGTCGGCGATCGAATCCACTTGAGGCTGCGCTGAAGGCAACAGCTTGCGCAGCTCCTCCCGCACTATCGCTCTGATGGTTTCCCGTAGGTCGTCGGTGCCTAGCGAGTGCGCTTCGGTGTAGGCTGTCGACAGAACACTGCTTCGCGGACAGCCTCGAGCGTTGATAACCGTCCTTGCTGGTCAAACCCAAAAAACATAAAATGAAACAAGAAGTGGGCGTGGCAATATCCTTTACAACGAGTGGAGGTTTTTTATGGCCCAGGATTTTTTCCGCCTGCTTGCTTCCAATCATGAGGCCATCTTTCACGTGATACTGTAAATGAAAAAAAATCTTTAAAAAAGAAATGAAGGGAACACAGTCGTGCACTTACCTTGCCATCACCAATGTCAGTAAAAGGAGTGTGGGCTTTTGGGTATGCAGCTGATGAGAAATAAGGAGTGAAGTTGATGTTTACAGCAAAATAATAGCAACATAATGGCATTTAAAGCGTTTGGGCTTCTACCTTTGGGGAGTGCGTCTGCAGCAGGCTTGGATGTAGTGTCCATGTGTGCTGGTGGTGGTGGTGTGGGGGCTGTGTGTGACGGTTCAACTTCGTAATCCAAACCATTAAGGTCTTGGCCATCCTCCCACAGATCTGCACCCAGTAGAGCAGTGTACAAACAATTTACAGTGGCTGTTATCAAGATACAACTCTAATTCTCAATATCTAGTCAAAAAGCTGAGGGTTCAGCTTTTTGACCAGCAAAAAAAGTTTAGAAACATTAATGTTCATGCAGTTGTGCAGACTTTACCTGTAGGGACTGTTGTGCTTGCTCGAGAAGTGGGACACTTTTTTGTGCCTTTTGAGGCTGAGGGGCACTTCTCGCCTGCAGCATTTCTACAACTGCAGGTATAGAAAAGAACACTTAAGAAATATATGCCGGTAACACTATAAATAAATCTAAAGAGCACATAGAATAAGATGTTGTGCTATCGGTGTCAAATAAAGCACGAACAGCCGCAAGCATTAGAAATGGTATAGTGCACGCTGTCCAGACCATTGACACTTTTTAGAGGTTCTACCAAAGCAGCCTTTGACAACAAAGATATAGCAATATAAGAAATGGCAGTATACTTACTCATTGAAAGCTTCACGTCTATTCAATCAATTCTTTCATTGATTTTGGCAACCGCTTGTCGCAGTTCATTGCGCTCTTTCAGCACACTCTCATAAGGTTCCTGTCAAGTCTCTTTCCTCATTTGCTTGTGTTTGCGTTCTTTGTTTGTGGTGTCTTCATTGAACTCCACACGCCTGTTTGAGGGTGTCTGTGCACAAGAAAAGAGAGTAAGGAGTTGAAAAGTGCTGAATAAACTGAGAAGTGTACATTTTAATGCCTACTTGCAAAGCTCGGGCGGCTTTATTTTTTTCAAGGGCACGAGAGGCATGCTTGCTCAAAATTTCCTCATAAACAGCACTTCTTGATGCTGCCTGATTCTGTTTCATTTTTTTGTGTGCCTGCAAAAAGAAATGAAGACCAATAAGCAATTTTCGACAGAAACGTGGCAAAATTTTAGCGCAATTAGGGTAGTAACTGTTTTGCAGTCTGCTTGGTGTTTACTGCTGACAGCTGCAGGTCAATGAGCTCTTCCTCTTGGTCAATATCTGACTGGTGTATCAGAAGCCGTGGAAGGCGCTTGCTGCCCCTTTGTTTATGTAGCTCTTGTTCCGAGTCTGTTAGGCACCGTATGAAGTCAAAATGCGCCAATATTAGTCTGGAAAAGCTGCTATACGTATAAACACTGTGTGTGTGTTTAGCAGTTTTGCGCCAGTGAAAAGCGCAACGAAATTCAGCGTAGGTATTAAATTTAAGATAAAAAAGGCAACAAGCCATAATATATCGACATTACTGAAAGGACATACCCTGCGATACAATAAAAATGTCCGAATTTTTCCCAACAAGAGTAATGCTGGTTAATTCAACGCGGCCGGCACTGTTCAGCAAGCAACATAATTTAGATGATGACTCCTATATTAATCCTACAAGCATATACCAATAACGAATAGCGTTAGTTGTAGATCACATGACTGTACGCACGTGGAATCATATGCCAGCCTCTCGATCGCCCACGCGCTATCGCGTCAGCGCGGGCACAGGTTGTGGCCAGAGCCCGATGATGGGTGATGCGTTTGGCATGCATGACGCTACCTATATATATAGCATGTGTCGAATCGCAATAAATTTCTAGCTTCATTTACTTACCTGCCAGCAGCAGAATTCTACACGTGTACGATCCTGTGTTTTCCGGGTCTTCATGAACCCACTCTGTCCTGTAGACTTTACTTTTAATGAAGTCCTCCTTGCTTTCTGGGTAAAAGTCCTTAATGTTATTGGCAGGTATTATATACTCTTTCTTATCAAAACTGTTCAAGAATCGCACTAACGCGAAATCCTGACGCTCACACGCCGTGCACCACGAGACAAAAGTGTCCGACTGTCGACAAAGTCAAAACGTGGCGCTTCGTCTTTGGCTTGGCTAGAGATTACTGTTAAAACAAGTCATAACGTCAAAATATAAATTGCTATTGATTTAATGAAATGAACAGATATATAATATAAAGTACTACATGCAGGGGCCTAATAATAATTTGTCTAGCACTAAAAAAATAGTCCACGTATCTACATAAGTGTTCTGTGCATCTACGGTCAAGCCAAGGCCAAGCCGTGTCAAGCAATGTCGGTAATCTTTGCCACCGTCTTCGCACGCGCACGCGTGCGTACATGGCTATTGATGTTCGATTACCGCTAACTTTTTTATTATTCATTGTTGACTTGGACGTCTTTAGACCGCTGCAGCGTGCTCATCAGCAAAAATAGACAATCTGTGGTAGGCGTGATGAACACGAGTCAAAAAACTCGCAAGCGATATCTGGAGCCTGAAGCGTGGAATGACCGCTTGCCAAAATCGACGCAACACAAAGTAAGGAAGAATGCTCCTGCACAGCCTTCTACGGACGTTTTTTCGGGAGAACGTACGGTCTCAAGCGCTTCTGAATCCTCGGACGATAATGAAGCTGGTGAGTCAGCCGTGGATACTGGACGACAAAACTACGTGAGTTCATTTGTGGGAGATGAGTCGGCTAGTGACTGCGACATACTGACGATGAGTTCGCCGAAGATAATCTCTCTAATGCGACGCAGCCGTGTGATGGACTCCCAAACTCGGACTTCTTCCGGTTGGAGTTTGCGCGCCCGCTTGGCAACACAAACTCCTTGTCTGTTGGGGATGCACTTGTACTTGTTATGGACTTCGCCATAAAGCATGGTCTGTCATGGACCGCTGTAGAAGATCTCCTGAGATTGTGTAATAATATTTTAGGCTCGGTGTGCTTCCAGACAGCAAGTACCTTTTCCGAAAGTTCTGTGCAACCTCACCAGAAGACATGAAGTTCTACTTTTACTGCCCGTTTTGTAATCGGCTGCTGGCCAAGACGGGTGGCAGCTTATAAGTGAGCGCAACATTGTGTCTGGCATGTGCTGTGGAAAGGACTACACGTTTTCAAATTCTATCGTGGCCCTATGGCCTCTTGCTTAGCTAAAGTGACTGTATCAATTTCTGAGAAACCTCTTGTTTGGAAAATTTGTCATAATATGTTGCAGATTTTCTATATGCATCCCCCTTTAATGGTACTCAATTACGCATATACATAAGCTCTACTGTTGATTATTTTGCGTGGGTGAGTGTGTATGAAACTAAAAGCTTTATAAGTTCCGTTTTTCACATATATTATGCTATTACTTGTGTAAATCGTGTAAATATCTGTCTGTGCCTTTTTGTGCCGAATAAATAAATTTTTGAAGTACAAGAAAGTGTCAATAGTTACTGCAAGTGCATGTGGCATGCATTTGATATAGCAAAACTTGAGCATGTTTAACTCGTTCTGTAAAGCATGATTATACAGAAGCACAAAATACCAAACCGCTTGGCAGCAAATGGAACCTGTTATGGTCTAAGCGGTACCGTCTTAGTATCCACTTGAAAGCAAGTAGGACCACTTCAGAAACTGCAAGTGGAACAGTCCGTAACAAGTGGGGCAAAAACCACCTTGTGGCAAGTGGAACATGTAATAGGTTCCACTTGCGCTGAAGTGGTCCCACTTGAAAGCAAGTGGGACCACTTTGTGGCAAGTGGAACCCTTTAGTGGGACCACTTGGCAGCAAATGGGACCTATTAATGGGTTCCACTTGCTCTGAAGTGGTCCCTCTGAAAGCAAGTGGGACCACTTGAGAGACCACTTGCAGCAAGTGTAAGGGACCACTTGGCTGCAAGTGGTACCACTTTAGAGACCACTTGCAGAGTGGACCACTTGAATCCCACTTCAAATTTTCACCTGGGAATACTTTTGTAAAGCAGTGAAACGTCTTACAAGGCCATGGTGACTTCGTGCGCCGCTTTGGCCCGCAAAATTAATTAAAGGGGTCATGAAGCACCCCTTGGGCAGGGCGGCGCCAGGATTTTTACTGGGGGGGGGGGCACCCACGAAGTGGGTTCCTTCAGGGGGGGCAGAGAGGCTGGGAACATATGCATTATATTTTGACTATGCTTGCTCTTGGGGGGGCCAAAGGGGGGGCAGGCGGAAATTTTGGGGGGCTGGAGCCCCCCCAACCCCCCACTGGCGCCGCCCCTGCCCTTGGGCTAGTGAAAAAAAAATCACAGCATATCCACGGAGTGAATGATGATGAGTGGGCGAAGCTGCGGAGGTTCATCGGTAACCGTGAATCTTCCGTGAATTCTGCCCAGTACATCATCACCGACGTGAGATCGGGCCGTTATACTAAAGGTTCGATGAGAGTTATGACGACTTGCAGCTCACTTTAATTTTACATGTACGCTGTGAATTTTCATTGTTTAGAAAACATCTGGCGCTTTCGTTAAGCAGCTGGCGTCTTTTCGTTTTGCTTTAGAAATCTGGCGTCTTTTCGTTTTGCTTTTAGAAGACATCTGGCGTCTTTCGTTGGTTTATTTCATCAATCAACGGCGTTTTGAACAAATTTTATGTTAATCACGCACAGGAGAAATCCACCAGGCACTCCTGGAGGTAAACAATGGCTGCTAATGGGAATGAGAGACAGAAGACGTCGGCGTTAGCTAACGCCACGCTGCGAATTTTTTATTGTTCAACAACGCACAGGAGAAAATCTCCCACCGGCACCACCTTGGAGGTCAAGATTGGTACTAGCGTTAAGACTGGTTACGCACTACGACGGGACGAACGGGTGCCGCTTTAAGGAGCTTCGCCCCTAAAAAAATGCCCCCACCTCCCGAAGGGAATCGTGAGGAAATGCGAATGCATTTCTTGCGTCGAGAGAGGGTTACCGTTGCCGTCAGGACATTCGCCTTCACGACTTCTGCCATCGCCTTGAGAGGCGCCCAGCCAGCGAATGGTCGAGAGTGAGGCGCGAGCGGACGGAGAGTGGGGCGCAGGAGGAGAGAGGAGCGGCGAAGCACTGCACTACCCTTTCCTACACTCTCTCGCACCACATGCTCCGGTTGCTAGGGGCGAGGATAATCGCGTGCGCCCGCAGCTGTTGCTAGGGAGAGGGTGCCGCGGAACAAACGCCGGACGCCTGACATAGCCGACTAAGAAATGCATTCGAATTTAAAAAACACATCCTGCGGAAAGCTGACAAGGCTACGAACTGCTCTGCCAAAGGCCACAAGCGGAGCGCGAAGTTGCCGTTTCCTCAGGCGCCCTCTTTCAAACAGAGCCCGTTCTCACTCTCGTCGGTGGGCGGTGCGTCTGCACGTTGCGTCGCGGATCTGCCTGTTTACGTCGCAGAGCATACATGCTTATTGGCCATAGCCGACATAATCAAGAGCGGTGTTTGGATCAGATGCGCTTGTTCCCGTTGACACTGTGTATAATAGTTGTGTAGTTAAATAAACAGGCTGAAATATGAAAAACTTCGTTGCAAGTTTTCGAAAAGATGACTCACTTACGGTAGAAGCCAACGGTCGTCTGCTGACTCCGGTGCGCCCGCGCACGTCGAGCGTAAATTTCGCCGCACGACCTTTCGGTATCGCAGATTCTTGTGCCTCGATTGTTCGATTAGTCTTGTACGTCATAACTGGCCTCAAACCGTACAGATTTTGTGTCTCGTTGAGTTCTAACGACACGTATCGTGCTGACTTGAAGACCACCTGTGTTTGCATTGTAGGGGTCTGGGCCAGCCGCCGCGCGAACCCCTCAGAGACGAGGACGAGACGCTGAGCACGGCCGCTCGATATCCAGTGCACTGAGCAAATGTCTTATCATCCTAGATTGCCGCGACTCACTGTCAACGGCCACTGAGCGCGAGCCGCGAGCATGTCCGGTCCATCGTTCTCTTCTACCGTTGGCGCGCTCGCGGCTGCCGCTCCATAGCATATAAAAGTTCCGACGCAGACGCCACAGTAAGGATATGTAACGCGCCTAACTTAGGTGTGCATTTAAACGCGCCGACTGTCGCGAGCTGCGCGCAGGGGCAACAGCGCCTTCTGAGCAGCTGAACGATAATCTATTTCCGCAATGAGCACTTATTTGCAATTCGAGCTTTAGCGTGACATAAAGTGGTTCTCTGTAACTGATATTTTGTGTTTAGTTGCTTCACACCACCGCGTTAAAGCGAATGCCAAAAGCGTGCCCCGATGTCAAGCTAATCTAGTAACGTTGGTCAAGCACAAGCACGTCAGGACTAGCGACGACTTTGGTGAAAGGGGTCGATAACATGCGCACCGTGTCCTCCCAGGTGCAAATTGTAGTATGCACAATACCGGAAGTACCAGTGCGCGATATCAACCCAATGGACAACGAATATCCTGACGACGTCCGAAGAAGAGCCTAACGTCCGCGTCCCAGAACGGCGGTTCACGGGGCGTGCAGCGGACGTCGCGTTTTGGATGTCCAAAGAAGGTCTTCCGACAGACGTCCAAGAATATAGCACGTGGACGTTTTCAAAATCCAGGCGTGGATATCAAGAGGACGTCGACAGGAGATGGCCGTGCGGACATTTCAAAGCTGTTTGGATGCAAACCGCTACACGCTAGTTCATCTGACAATGCGTGAAACTGATTTTGCAACATATGGAAACCGCCGCTAATTTTTATCTTTCGGAAAATATGTGATTGAGGAAATAATTCATGGATAATTGTGCGAGCATGTATGCATTGCATTCGTGGCATTTCTCGCGATTATTTGCGTGCTTAGAGAGAAAGGTGAATGGGTGACGCACATACGTAAACGTGACTGCAGTTTCTTCCACGAAACACAAAACCTCTAAAAAACGTCTTAGTTTACGAGAAGACCAAAAATATATGCATTTTTTTAAACATAGCATTAATTCGCCCCTCAAATTGCTTGCACATCTTTATTAGCATTTTCAACAGCTACGGCATACCCAGAGTCTTTTGCCAAAGAAGTTCATAACGCCTAGTTCGAGACATTTTTCAGACATTTTGTCTGAAAGTACGAGTGCACAACGACTATCTCAATGATTCTTCGAATGTTTTCTCGAGAAGGGCCAATAACAAAAACGGCATGTCAAAAGAGCGGTTACCGTCGGTTTTTACTCAAACAAATGACGCAGACAACCATACCCCCCAAAATAATTTGTTTCACAACGATGCCTGTAACAGCACGCTCGCACAGCAGCGACTGACAACAGTAGTAAAACCGGCCAAAACGCAGGCTAGGCTCCCTAACGCAGGCACGCACGCAGCGCACCCGGCGCACCATGCGGCGCACCGTGCAATCAGCTTCGCGGCACTCATGTTGAAACGTCCTTCGCGATCGTCCCAATGGGCAACCAATAACTTTGGGACGTCTATCGGACCACTTTACTGGACATTAGTACATCCGGCGGATGCACGACAAATACCGTGGGACGTTCAACGGGACGTCCGCAGGACTATATGGCGCAAAGGAATTGAACATCCCGAGTTAATCCCACCGGGCGTCAAAACCGGATATTCGGACGTGCTTGGACGTATGCAAATTCAGTAAAAATATTACCCGACTTACCCAGTAAACGTCCGTGGAATGACCCATATGGACAAAGTGAGGCTTTGGTCATTATCACGTGCAGAGCTGGACTTTCTGTGTATTTTTGGCACCTTCAGGATATCATATCCTGAAGGTGCCCAAAAATCCACAGAAAGTACAGCTCTGGACGTGATAATGACCAAAAGCCTCACTATATATCCAGGGGGCACCAATGGGCTCATTGTAAATACAGCTCAAAAATCGAGACGCAGACAATAAAAGGACACAAAAAGCGCTTCTTTGTGACCTTACTTTTCTTCTGCACACTACTTATATCCAATTTCCATGTAGGATTCACATCGGTTTACTACTGAAAAATAATAAATCTGAACATGCAGAGGATGAACACGTACTTCATAAATGACGTTTAGTGTATGGCGCACAAATAATCACGCTTATCAGAAACAATAAATTACCAATGATCTTGTAAAAGCGGCTTTTTAATGAATAAAGCGCACCGAATGTGGCACAAAATACGACAGAAGGTGACCGCACAAGGTGAAGCTGATTGACGCAGCAGCAACATAAATTCAAGTTCTGCATGAATGCACTCCAGGTCCCGTCAAAGAAACTGCGCTGGCTTTCACACAAGCTGGCGTGGTCTCGGGCCTCATGTCTTGTACAAACAGCGGTGAAGAAAAGCTGCATACAAGAAGAAGCAAGTAAGCTAGGTATAATTTACAACAAATAATTGAGCATCAAGTCATTCTAAAGACAGATTTCCAATTACAGATGTGCACAAATGCTGTCATGTATTTATTAACGACAATCATAAACTACTCACAAAGCGAGGCACCTGTTGTAGAATCGTTGCACTATTTGTCAGCGACAGGCCGGCATGGTTGTAAGCAAGCAAGCAAGCAAGCAAGCAAACACTCGCTCGCACGCATACACCCACCCACACACGAGCTGTAACCCGCAGAAGAACAAGATGACCGACCTGGAATAGGGCAAGTAAGTCTGGCTTACGATTCGCAACGGCGCGTCCTCCGTATATAGTTTCGCGTTCGACCAAGATTCAACCACCAGCAAAGAACTGTCAAAAGTTTAGCAGTAATGACGAAAAGTCAGCACACTTAATTTCACTTACCGAAAGAAGTAGGTTAGAATAGCTGCTTGCTAGCTGCAACGAAGGTGGCGAGCAGATCAGGCCATTGTTGTAACGGACCGTCGGCGAAAACACACAGTAGAGCTTGTTTCACGAATCACTGATGGAAAATATGCGGCAAATGGCATGAGCACAGTTACTTCATGCCAGATAACAGCCAGTGAACCGTACAGAAAAGCTGGCACGCTACACAAAATGCGAAACGATGACAGCTGAGCTGCTGCCAACGCAAAACGACGCGACGACGCCAACGGCGTCTCCGCAGTCGCCGGTGCACAGCACGATCGCGAAGGACACGTTTCAACATGAGTGCCGCCGAAGCTGATTGCACGGTGCGCCGCATGGTGCGCCGGGTGCGCTGCGTGCGTGCCTGCGTTAGGGAGCCTAGCCTGCGTTTTGCCGGTTTTACTACTGTTGTCAGTCGCTGCTGTGCGAGCGTGCTGTTACAGGCATCGTTGTGAAACAAATTATTTTGGGGGTATGGTTGTCTGCGTCATTTGTTTGAGTAAACCGACGGTAACCGCTCTTTGACATGCCGTTTTTGTATATTGGCCCTTCTCGAGAAAACATTCGAAGAATCATTGAGATAGTCGTTGTGCACTCGTACTTTCAGACAAAATGTCTGAAAAATGTCTCGAACTAGGCGTTATGAACTTCTTTGGCAAAATGACTCTGGGTATGCCGTAGCTGTTGAAAATGCTAATAAAGATTATGCAAGCACATTTGAGGGGAGAATTAATGCTATATTTAAAAAAATGCATATATTTTGGTCTTCTCGTAAACTAAGACGTTTTTTTAGAGGTTTTGTGTTTCGTGGGAAGAAACTGCAGTCACGTTTACGTATGTGCGTCACCCATTCACCTTTCTCCTAAGCACGCAAATAATCGCGAGAAATGCCACGAATGCAATGCATACATGCTCGCACAATTATCCATGAATTATTTCCTCAATCACATATTTTCCGAAAGAAAAATTAGCGGCGGTTTCCATATGTTGCAAAATCAGTTTCACGCATTGTCAGATGAACTAGCGTGTAGCGGTTTGCATCCAAACAGCTTTGAAATGTCCGCACGGCCATCTCCTGTCGACGTCCTCTTGATATCCACGCCTGGATTATTGAAAACGTCCACGTGTATATTCTTGGACGTCTGTCGGAAGACCTTCTTTGGACATCCAAACGCGACGTCCGCTGCACGCCCCGTGAACCGCCGTTCTGGGACGCGGACGTTAGGCTCTTCTTCGGACGTCGTCAGGATATTCGTTGTCCATTGGGGTGCTGTGCACCGGCGACTGCGGAGACGCCGTTGGCGTCGTCGCGTCGTTTTGCGTTGGCAGCAGCTCGGCTGTCATCGTTTCGCATTTTGTGTAGCGTGCCAGCTTTTCTGTACGGTTCACTGGCTGTTATCTGGCATGAAGTAACTGTGCTCATGCCATTTGCCGCATATTCCATCAGTGACGTGAAACAAGATATACTGTGGTTTTCGCCGACGGTCCGTTACAACAATGGCCTGATCTGCTCGCCACCTTCGTTGCAGCTAGCAAGCAGCTATTCGGATAACCTACTTCTTTCGGTAAGTGAAATTAAGTGTGCCTGACTTTTCGTCATTACTGCTAGAACTTTTGACAGTTCTTTGCTGGTGGTTGAATCTTGGTCGAACGCGAAACTATACGGAGGACGCGCCGTTGCGAATCGTAAGCCAGACTTACTTGCCCTATTCCAGGTCGGTCATCTTGTTCTTCTGCGGGTTACAGCTCGTGTGGGGTGGGTGTATGCGTGCGAGCGAGTGTTGCTTGCTTGCTGTGCTTGCTTACAACCATGCCGGCCTGTCGCTGACAAATAGTGCAACGATTCTACAACAGGTGCCTCGCTTTGTGAGTAGTTATGATTGTCGTTAATAAATACATGACAGCATTTTTGCACATCTGTAATTGGAATCTCTTAGAATGACTTGATGCTCAATTATTTGTTGTAAAATTATACCTAGCTTACTTGCTTCTTCTTGTATGCAGCTTTTCTTCACCGCTGTTTGTACAAGACATGAGGCCCGAGACCACGCCAGCTTGTGTGAAAGCCAGCGCAGTTTCTTTGACGGGACCTGGAGTGCATTCATGCAGAACTTGAATTTATGTTGCTGCTGCGTCAATCAGCTTCACCTTGTGCGGTCACCTTCTGTCGTATTTTGTGCACATTCGGTGCGCTTATTCATTAATAAGCCGCTTTTACAAGATCATTGGATAATTTATTGTTTCTGATAAGCATGATTATTTGTGCGCCATACACTAAACGTCATTTATGAAGTACGTGTTCATCCTCTGCTGTTCAGATTATTATTTGTTCAGTAGTAAAACCGATTGTGAATCCTACATGGAAATTGGATATAAGTAGTGTGCAGAAGAAAAGTAAGGTCACAAAGAAGCGCTTGTTTGTGTCCTTTTATTGTCTGCGTCTCGATTTTGAGCTGTATTTACATGAGCCCATTGGTGCCCGTGGATATATAGTGAGGTTTTGGTCATTATCACGTCCAGAGCTGTACTTTCTGTGGATTTTGGGCACCTCAGGATATGATATCCTGAAGGTGCCAAAAATACACAGAAAGTCCAGCTCTGCACGTGATAATGACCAAAAGCCTCACTTTGTCCGCATATGGGTCATTCCACGGACGTTTACTGGGTAAGTCGGGAATATTTTTACTGAATTGCATACGTCAAGCACGTCCGATACGGTTTTGACCCCGGTGGGATTAACTCGGGATGTTCAATTCCTTTGCGCCATATAGTCCTGCGGACGTCCCGTTGAACGTCCCACGGTATTTGTCGTGCATCCGCCGGATGTACGTAATGTCCAGTAAAGTGGTCCGATAGACGTCCCAAAGTTATTGGTTGCCCATTGGGAACATACAAAGAGCAGTTGTCGACGCAAACAAAGAGATATATGGCGAATTAGTCGAGAGAAGGGTTTCGAGGTAGTGGATATAACAGGGAGGTGCACAGGTGGGGCGGTTTCCAAAGAGACAGAATTCACTTCGATAAGAGGCTTGGTCATGAGGTGGGCTGGCGACTGGCATGACGCGCAGTAGCTTTTTGGGGGGGCACGTGGGCCCTTCGGAGTCCGGAGTAGCGCAGTAAAGGCGGTACCTCTGTCTGTGATGAGGACCTCTGGGGCGCCATGTCGCAAGACGATGTTCTCCACGAAGAATTTGGCTACCTCGGCGGCGCTGCCTTTGGGCAAGGCCTTTGTCTCGGCGTAGCGGGTGAGGTAGTCAGTTGCTACGACGATCCACTTATTGCCCGAATTCGACGTCGGGAACGGCCCCAGTAGGTCCATCCCGATTTGCTGGAACGGCCGGTGAGGTGGTTCGATTGGCTGCAGAAGTCCCGCTGGCCTAGTCGGCGGTGTCTTCCGTCGCTGGCAGTCTCGGCAAGTCTTAACGTAGTGGGCGACGTCGGCAGCAAGGCGTGGCCAGTAGTATTTTTCCTGTATTCTGGCGAGCGTGCGGGAAACAACAAGGTGTCCAGCCGTCGGGTCGTCGTGTAGGGCCTGGAGGACTTCTGGTCGCAATGATGAGGGTACGACAAGAAGGTAGTCGGTTCGAAGTGGCGAGAAGTTCTTCTTCAGGAGAACGCCGTTCCGTAAGAAAAACGACGGCAGTCCTCGCTTGAATACCTTCGGAACAACGGCGGTCTTGCACTCGAGGTACTCCATAAGGCCTCCCAGTTCCGCGTCGGCTCGTTGCTTTTCGGCGAAGTCATCGGTACTTATAGTTCCGAGGACAGTCATCGTCGTCGTCTTGCGGCGGCGCGTCGACGGGGGCACGAGACAGGCAGTCGGCGTCGGAGTGTTTTCGTCCGGACTTGTACACGACGGTAATGTCGAATTCTTGAAGCCTCAAACTCCATCGTGCGAGACGACCTGAAGGGTCCTTCAAGTTAGCTAGCCAACATAAGGCGTGATGGTCACTGACAACTTTGAAGGGCCTGCCATAGAGGTAGGGGCGAAACTTTGACGTAGCCCAGATGATGGCAAGGCATTCCTTTTCTGTTGTGGAATAGTTGGCTTCTGCCTTGGATAGTGACCGGCTAGCATAACTGATGACCCTTTCCTGCCCGTCAGTCTTCTGCACAAGGACGGCGCCGAGTCCTACGCTGCTTGCGTCGGTGTGGATTTCCGTATCGCGCAATCGTCGAAATGCGCAAGTATGGGTGGCGTCTGCAGGCGTCGTTTAAGTTCTTGAAAGGCTCGCACTTGCGCCGTTTCCCACCTGAATTCCACGTTAGTCTTCGTGAGAAGCGTCAGTGGTTCGGCGATTCGTGAAAAGTTTTTGACGAAGCGTCTGTAATAGGCGCATAAGCCGAGAAATCGGCGCACGGCCTTCTTGTCGGTGGGTGGCGCGAAGTCGGCGATGGCAGCTGTTTTCCGCGGGTCTGGGCGCACTCCAGACTTGCCGATCACATGACCCAGAAACAAGAGCTCGCCATACGCGAATCGGCACTTTTCTGGCTTCAAGGTCAGTCCCGAGGTCTTGATTGCTTCAAGTACTGCCTCAAGCCGCCGGAGATGCGTCGAAGGTCGAGGAAAACACGACGACGTCGTCCAAATACACAAGGCACGACTGCCACTTCAATCCGGCCAGTACGGTGTCCATGACGCGCTGGAACGTCGCAGGTGCCGAGCAAAGACCGAAAGGCATGACCTTGACTCAAAGAGGCCGTCGGGTGTTATAAAAGCGGTCTTTTCTCGGTCTCTTTCGTCTACTTCGATCTGCCAATAGCCGGTCTTGAGGTCCATCGACGAAAAGTACGTCGCGTTGTGAAGTCGATCCAGGGTGTCGTCTATCCGTGGGAGAGGGTACATGTCCTTCTTCGTGATCTTGTTCAGGCGCCGGTAATCAACGCAGAAGCGCAGTGTCCCGTCCTTCTTCTTCACTAATACCACGGGTGACGCCCAGGGGCTCTTGGACGGCTGGATGATGTTGTCGCGTAACATCTCGTCGACTTGTCTCTTTATCGCGTCGCGCTCTCGAGTCGAAACTCTGTAGGGGCTCTGAGGTAGTGGTCGAGAATTTTCTTCTGTTATAATGCGATGCTTAGCAAGGGGCATTTGTCGGACCCGCGATGACGACGAGAACAGTCCTTGTATTGCAGGAGCAGCGTTTGAGCTGGTCTTGCTTGACCTTCGGAAGGCTCGGGTTAACGTCGAAATCTGGTTCGGGACCTCGATTCGTTGAAGCAGGTTCGGCAGCATCGAAGAGGGCGAAAGCATTGCTGGCGGCCACACATTCGTCGATGTAGGCAACCGTCGTACCAATGTTGAGGTGCCTATATTCGTGGCTAAAGTTCGTTAACACTACCTTTGCTTTGCCATCACGCAGCTCGGCTATGCCTCTTGCGACGTAAACCTGACGGTTCAGGAGTAGCTGCTGATCGCCCTCGATGACACCTTCAAGGTCTGCGGGTTCTTCGGTGCCGACGGAAATAATGACGCTGGAGCGCGGCGGAACGGTCACCTGCTCTTCCCACATTCAGTGCATGGTTCCGTGGCGTCGCGTGGGGCGGTAGCGCTTTGTCTGAGGTTAGTGTTATCGACTCAGACCTCAGGTCGATGACGGCGCCGTGGTCACTTAGGAAGTCTATTCCAAGTATCACATCTCTGGAGCAGTTTTTTAGGATTACAAAGCTAGCAGGATAAGTCTGGTTAGGTGGTGACTCTCGCCGTGCAGACACCAATCGGCGTTATCAGATGACCTCCAGCGGTCCGGATCTCGGGGCCTTCCCAAGCAGTCTTAACTTTCTTCAACTTTGCTGCGAACGGCCCACTGATGACGGAATAGTCGGCTCCAGTAGACGAGAGCGGTGACGTTGTGGCCGTCGATCAGAATGTCCAGGTCGCTAATCCGCCGTCTTGCGTTGCGGTTGTGTCGCGGCGTCGGGTCACGGCTACGTCGGTTTGCACCGCTGCTTCCGCGTTGCGTCGTCAGGTCTGCTTCCGGTCGCAAAGTTTCGTCTTCAGGACGTGGTTCGGCGTGCGGCGGGGCTCAGAACATCGTCGTGGCGTCGTCGTCGACGGCAGAGGATCTTCAGCATTTCGTCGTTCAGCAACCGCACCTCCATCGGTTGCTGCCCTTAGTTTTCCGGATACGGGCTAGGCGACCGGCTCCGGTTTGGGCCAGTGTACTGCCGGCGATGCGGTGACATGTAACGGCCGGGCGACGGGGAGCGGGAAGGTCGTCGTTCTTGCCACTGTGTTCCGTTGAGGTAGTCGTCGATGTCGCGAGGCCGTTCGCCTGGCTGCGGGCGCGGCGCGTTGACGGCGAAACCGCGTAGCCCCATCTGTCGGTACTGGCAGCGGCGGTACGTGTGGCCGGCCTCCCCGCAGTGGTAGCAGAGCAGTCGGTTGTCAGGGGCACGCCAAACGTCGGTCTTTCGGGGTGTGTAGCGTTGGCCTGCAGGCGGGCGGGATGGCATCGGAGGTGGCGGCGGTGTCTGGCGGCGTAACTGCGGCGGCACGGGACGTTGGTGATTGCGCGGATTGGCGACAGCATGGCGTGCAACGGCAGCATAGCTCATCGCTTCCGGTTCAGGTGGCGACGGTGCAGCAACTCCTAGCGAATGCTGAAGTTCCTCGCGAACGACGTCGGCTATGGAATGGACCTGGGGTTGCGATGCAGGAAACATCCTTCGCAGCTCTTCGCGTACGACCGCCCTGATCGTCTCACGTAGGTCGTCGGAGCCCAGCGCATGTGCTTCCCCGTAGTTCGTCGTCGGCATGCGGCGGTTGTACTGCCTAGTGCGGACTGCTAGTGCCTTTTCGATTGTGGTGGCCTCCGAAACGAATTCCGAGACCGTCTTCGGTGGGTTGCGCACAAGTCCGGCGAAAAGTTCTTCCTTCACTCCCCGCATCAGGAATCGAACTTTCTTTCTTCGGACATGGCGGGGTCGGCATGGCGAAAGAGGCGAGTCATTTCTTCGGTGTACAGTCCGATGTTCTCATTGGGGAGCTGTACACGGGTCTCGAGAAGGGTTTCAGCCCTTTCTTTCCGGATGACGCTCGTGAAGGTGTCGAGAAATCCGGTGCGAAAGAGGTCCCATGATGTTAGCGTGGACTCTCGATTCTCGAACCAGGTCCTTGCGCCATCTTCAAGGGCGAAGTAGACATGGCGTAGCTTCTCGTTGCAGTCCCAGTTGTTGAACGTGGAAACCCGGTCGTATGCCTCCAGCCAGCTTTCTGGATCCTCGCATGGTGATCCGCGGAATGTCGGCGGCTTCCTCGGTTGGTGCATGACGACCGTTGTAGGCGCCCAGCGGTTGTCATTGTGGCTGTTGTCTTCTTCGCTGTGATCCTGGTCTTGTCCGGTAGGGGTTCGTATTCGGGGGGTAGTCCTTTCTGCCGGCGGCTGGTTCGAGGATACTGGTTGTCCTTAGAGTCGTCTTCTTCGCGGCTTGGGCTTGGGTCAGCGCTCCACGGTGGCGTCCGGATCATGAAGCAGCACCTCCACCAGATGTCACGTGGTCGTGACTTCGACGAAGACAGCAGTCGGCCTTTGCAGGGTGCAACTGTTTATTTGGCCGAACTTGTGGCCGGAAAAATGAGAACGAGAACTAAAGCAATACACGCTGTACAATGATAGCGGCGAACAGGGCGTCGTCCGTCGATCAACTGACAAGCGGTCAAGCGCGTCGGCTTTTATACAGGCGCTATCGAACTTTCCAGCGATATCGCTGGTGGCTGCGCAATCTCTAGAATGAGCTCGAGCGTTCGCGTCTTGCACGCAATCTTAACAAAATCATCTACAACAATCGTGAAGCTTCTCGAAGAATGAGGCGCGGTTTGCGCTGAGCGTTGCCGACAGCCTTTGGGCGAATGCAGCAAAAGTGATAAGAACGTACGTGGCAATATATACGCAAGCAAAATTGAAAATTTGGGTTGACCCCCCCCCCCCAACCCCCTTGGCTATGCCCCTGTTCCATACCATGTAGCTCTACGTGCACCTTTATTCAAATATCAGCTGTCATGCAACATCCTTAGCTTTGGCTAGTACAGCAGCTAATACAAACTGTGCTTGAGAATTCAAGATTTATTGCCAGTACCAACACTAGCTATACACAAAAACATCTGTAGTAGTTCAAGCACAAGTGTTGCAGCTTTTTTTTCAGAATTAGCAGCTCATATAGCGCTCACATAAGCATGCAGACATACACGTCTAAATGTGCAGCTAATATTCTTTTTTACGAAGAACGGCGCGAAATAAACTGGCACAAGGAGAGACGCAAGGACAAGCGTCTTCCTTGTGCCAGTTTATTTCGCGCAGTTCTTTGTAGTCATGAATTACCAACTTGCCCAGCGATCTCTTCTTCGATATTATCCTTTACATGCAGCCCACTTCCATGGCAGTTACCACGGCACACCATCTGTCAGACATCGTGCCACATGAAGGGTATTCGCATAAGTACTAGATTTTTCCTCCACTAAAAGTTGAGACCTGAAATGTATTTGTTCTTTTTCTGGCATCATTTCAAAACACGACCTTTCCCTTGCAGTGTTGAGACATATCTTTGCAGTAGGTTAGGCATTGTGTCCAAATCCATCACTGTGCCAGACTGGCACTTATTTATGTATGCATGGGTCCTTATTTCCATTCTTTGCTCCAAGCCCTTCCCTTCACCCATGCCTTCGGGCCCTGAGGGTACAATAAATAATAAATACTGTAGAACTGTGACATTTAGGTGTTTCATCTGGCAAAGCTAATTGTTGTTACATTTGTGTCCATTCTTCTTCGAGTGCCCATGTCATATTTAGTGCATAATTGAAAGGAACATGTTATGCTGCTGCACAGCTGCACACTGAGCAGAACAATGAGATGCAGAGCCATGAGAGAAAATATAGAGAACATTGTCACGGTACAACGCAAACACAAGACAGTGAAATGTTCTACAAGAGTAGGACAGCTTGTTGACATAAAAAATGGCAGGCGCAAACATGTCTAACAAGACTGAAACTTGGGCTAGTTGGTTGTCCTTCATGATGAACCAGCAGCACAACCACACACGGACAGAGGAAAGGTACACGAAACACAGCACTCTGTTGTGTGCCTTCTTTCCTATGTCCGTGTGTGGTTGCACTGCCGGTTCATCATGAAGGACAAACATGATGTCTTCGGCAAAATCCCAAAGACCCACTAGGCATTTATGTTCATTGATGTCGCCAATGTCTTTCTCACCTGCAGAGCACACACGTCAATACATATACAATAGGATGCATCATAAGGGTTTTTCACTTATATGCTCTGTTGTTGGAGTAATAGGGCATTGTGTGAACAAAATAACGAATGTAAAAATTAAATCACCGTAATATATATGCCATATTCCTTATTGCCCAATTCTCAACCTCCACGTGTTCCACTTCAGCACCTGTGCACATAGTGGCCCCCTAAAGGATCTGGGCAGTAGTTTCCCTGAAATGGTTTTGAAAGCTGCTATTGGATCAGATTAAGCAAACTGGATCTCATGAATGTATCCTTTCAAAACAAATAAGGGGGCAGTTCACTTGTTATATTCTAGCAAGCTACCTTAGCAATTTGGCCTTGAACGTATGCACTTTCCTTGGAGTTGTGTCCCAAACAGCAGTCAGTGGCCTATCGGTTATCAGTAAAAATTTTATTTATGAACAGCTTACAAGTTCAGTAATGCAGCACTGTAATGGATGTATCATTCTGACATATAGTTTTACATTCAAAACTCTTCAGTTAAAATTCCTAACCAGTTTCTCTATCAGTAATGACCACAATTGCTATGCAACTCTCGGTACCATCATCTGCGTGCATGGATTGATGCATTCTGCAACGCTTTAATCATACATCTTATCACTGGCCCTGCGATCTCACAAGTCACCTGTGTCCTTCTCTAGACAGTAACAGCTTGAAATGTTTTGCATAACTTAACTAGTTTTTTTTTCAAACAGCATGACTTACCTCTATTTGCACAGTCAGTAAGCCTGAACACACAGTGCACACTTTTGTAGTTTGACATATTTTATTTTCAATTACAAACAAAACTGTGCAACAATGTATACACCAATACAGCGTTCGTAACTAATAAGTGAATCTTACAATTTTACAGAAACAAGGTAAAAAAAACAACTGCGAAAGAGGTGATCAAATAATTGAACAGACGACGTTGTTGTTTTTCTACGCTTTAGGGCTTTCAGGCCTTCTCATCTGACGAGAATTAATTGACAATGACCTAGCTTGAGTTTCAGCACGCCTATACGTAGAAAAAACTCTGCTTTCTTGCAGAGTGCACGTCAATACATACATAGAAAAATGCATCATATAAATGGCAGGAGCTACCTAAATGCCCTCAATTATAATTGCTTTACTTAAACACAATAAGATAACGCAGAATTGACTAGAGTAACAAAGAAGTATTGCAAGTAAGTGGGCCTTGATTGACGCTATATATGTAGCCTTGGAAACAGACGAAGGGCTTGAGGTGTGCTTCATGCCTGTTTCTGCCACTTAATTTGCAATATGTGAGTAGAATACACAGTGAAAAAAATTCTGTTCTATATCATGAGCTGTGTAGTGCACGTAGGTACTATGATTTATCACAAATGTATGACTAAACTAGATACCGTCTATATTAGTAGGCCTGAAGTTTGAGGACGCAGCTTTTCTGTAGGTAGTGACTAATAAAATTTCAAAACATGGGTATCAGCTATGCATGAACGACAAGTGATATGCTAATATAATGCCCTAATAAATAGGACTTTTCATAGTACATGCATCAGAAATAATACGATGACTGTGTATGTTATACTCCGAGGAAACCTACAAAATGAACAATGAATATGTATATATGAACACACACACATACACACACGCACATACAGTTATTATTGCGCATCATGTCTGCCACAGATTCCAATGCTAGTGTACCTGCTACTCAGGTATCCTCAAAAGAAAGAGCATTGAAAAGTGCATGAACATAAAACAAACTTAAATGTCTCTAAAGTTTGTGAAAATTCAGCTAGCCAGCAGCCTTATCTACCCAGCCTAACAATGTAACAAAAAACACACAAACGAAATAAAACTGCACAAAGAAGAACATAAGTTAGGCGTTGTCCTTGAGCTTGTCGAGAATCTTCAGCAGTTTACTGCTTGCCCAGCAACGTGGAAAACTCTCTTCCTTGTGCAGCAAACTTTGAATGAGTCCCAATGTTTGGGCGAAAGCAGACGGGTAGGTAACGTCCTTTATGTAACTTACGGTCAAACACAAGGAAAGTGTCTTTTCAAGCGTGCAGTCATCTTTCAGGGTAACACGCTCGTCCTCAGCACAAAAAATAAGCTTTGTTGCCGAGCTCCAAACAATCATGGGCCCTGGCAACCCATGGACATCTGCAAGATACTGGAAAAAAAGTAATAAAAACTAATATATGTTTTATGTTCTGCACAGCACATCTTCATACAAAAAGCTAACAATTCAGAGGTAGTGGATGGATGAATGTCAGCACTAAATACTGCAAGCTTTTGATGCAAAACCGTGCATGAACTGAGATTGTTATGGGTGTGGTTTATGCCACAGTAAATAAATCAGTTTCAGCCACCCCGATACGCAGCTATAGGTGCCACTGCTTGAAATTTTCCTAATGCATTCAAAGCAGCCACAAGTACAATGTCAGATCTCACAAGTGTATAAGCAAGCGTTTCTTTGTGTTTCGCACGCAATGTTCATATCATATGTCTGTTCCATGAAAATGGGTACAAACAGCAGCCAAATGAGTGTACTGAGACCATCAGTTACGGAAAGCAGAGCCTTGGCTTGCTTGAATAGTAGGCTGACATGGAGGCCTGAAGCCACCCCTCAATGATGACATATCACAGGTGGTGACAGATGGCATGTGTGTTGGGCATGTCCTTTTGCACTAAACTTGAGTGCTGTAGTTTCACGCTCACAGGGCAAACCTGGAAATACCTGGTTTCTGTTTCTGTTGGGAAATGGAAGTACCACAGGACAATCAAAAAGGCCCGAATGGATTGCCTACATTGACTTACATGATTGCTTATGTGTGTACGCCTTTGTGCATACAGATGTACTTGAACTATCTTAAACTATTTTAAACACAGGAATTGACTGGGCCCTATTCAATTGCAGAAAAGGAACTCTACTACAAACAAGGTGGACGTAGCGACAGAGTCCACATTGAAAAAGCCGGCAGATCCCACACATTGTGGGAATCGATGTAATGCGAAGCAGCCAGCAAAGAGCTGCATACATCGTCTTGTATGTCATTGAGGAAAATGCGTGTCATGGTTTTCATGTTAACTCCTATTATTTATGTTCGTCACACAGTCACGTCGCGCAATACTAACTTCGGGGTAGATCAAGCTAGCGAAACGGCCGCCAGCGCACCATGGGCGTGGCACGTAAGTCATGCTGTACATGACATGCGAGTCATGAATTTTATGTTAACTTGTGTTTTTATGTTCGTCACACTGTCACGTAGCGCAATAGCAATTTTGGGAGATCAAGCTAGCGAAACGGCCGCCAGCGCCTCATGAGCGTGGCACGTAAGTCATGCTGTACATGACATGCGTGTCATGATTTTCATGTTAACTCGTGTTATTTATGTTCGTCACACAGTCACCTCGGAAGATACCATTTTTGGTGTATATCAAGCTAGCGAAACGGCCGCCAGCGCACCATGATCGTGGCACGTAAGTTATGCTGTACATGACATGCGTGTCATGATCTTCATGTTAACTCGTGTTTTTATGTTCGTCACACAGTCACGTCGCGCAATACCAATTTCGGGGTAGATCAAGCTAGCGAAACGGCAGCCAGCGCCCCATGAGAGTGGCGCGTAAGTCATGCTGTACATGACATGCGTGTCATGATTTTCATGTTAACTCGTGTTTTTATGTTCGTCACACAGTCCCGTCGCGCAATACCAATTTCGGGGTAGATCAAGCTAGCGAAACGGCAGCCAGCGCCCCATGAGCGTGGCAGGTAAGTCATGCTGTACATGACATGCGTGTCATGAGTTTCATGTTAACTCGTGTTATTTATGTTCGTTACACAGTCACGTCGCAAGATACCAATTTTGGTGTATATAAAGCCAGCGAAACGGCCGCTAGCGCACCATGAGCGTGCCACGTGAGTCATGCTGTACATGACATGCGTGTCATAATTTTCATGTTAACTCGTGTTATTTATGTTCGTCACAAAGCCACGTCGCAAGATACCAAGTTTGGTGTATATCAAGCTAGCGAAACGGCCGCCAGCGCACCATGAGCGTGACATGTAAATCATGCTGTACATGACATGAGTGTCATGATTTTCATGTTATGACTTATCATTTATGTTCGTCATACAGTCATGTTACGCCATACCAATTTTGGTGTACATTCGATTAACCAAGCGACCAGGAGAGCCCAGAGTCGTAGGCGGCTAGATAGATAGATAGATAGATAGATAGATAGATAGATAGATAGATAGATAGATAGATAGATAGATAGATAGATAGATAGATACGCTGAAAGTCGCAGAAGTTCGCTAAGAAATGCTTCGCATTTAAAACTAAAGGCAATGTCCACATTAGGATACATAGCAGTTCCCACTCATCATGTAAGGTGGCTACGCATGTAAGGTGGCTACGCATAGGGTAGTATCAATATTCTTTGCAGCACCAAGGAAGCAAACTTCAGTCTACATGGATGTTCTAAGACTGAAACTTGACATATAATCTTTCGTTGAGTGAATGATACAAATTACATTCAAAGTCAATGTCACAGTACTTTAGCAGACTCAAAGGGCCCACTTTGTGTACAGAGATGCATGCAGTGAATGGTGCTGTTGTATATAGACTAATATCACAACTTTGCAGGTCCTTTCGGCTGTCAATGCACACGTCTGAGAGTGGTGCCACCACCTGTTTATTGAATATTGTCTTGCTTTCATTGAAATTAAAGCTCTTTTGCAGAAAAACATTCTTGTATTCAAAAGTATTTTGTGTTTGCATATAGCATAATTGGGCATAAAATTATCCTGAATATCTCCTTTCAACATGGTCTTGACAAACATGTATTTTTCGTCTGGTCAGACATAGAATAGATTTTTTGAATTTCATATGCTGCGCCGAAAATTGCTGCATAATTGTGACAAAATTGTCGGGCGAAAGAAAATTCTTCAATGGAATGAGCTAGCTATAGCCTTAATTGTAATTTATCAACTCTCCACCAGAAACTAATATCTAAGTTATATCTGTTGCAGTACCTAAACGCAGATAAATAGTTACATTGTTACGAACGTTTTACGATAGTCATGCACGTACAATACTGATTCCGTTTTTGAGATATATATGAGAGATAGATCCGCTTCAGGTGTACAATTGTAGATGCTGCTTGATATTATTCTTGATTCGCGAACCACATAATAGTGAGCAACAGTGTTTCGCTTTCTGACAATTTGCGACCTTCATGCATTTCGAAGAAAAGGTCCGAGCAAGAGGCTCTACCGATGCGCCTTTCCCAGATCTATAGAGACTCGTTAGGAGCGGTGCTTTGTTTCTAACAGCACAACACAAAATTGGGAGCATCGAAATAAATTCACCCAGTCGTGCATGGTTCACGGGGCAGTGCCCGCAGTAGGAGCACCAGGCAACTTGATGTGGCACACCTGGTTCCCCTGGCTGGCGGCTGTACGCGAGCAATCCAATCTGATGCACTCACACTCACATCGCACTCACACGTGCCATCATAACTGCACGCTCTTCTCTGAATGCCTTTGACGTCGGTCGAGGTGTAAGTACATCCCACGCAGAAGGGTCTGATCTTTATTTATTTATTTATTTATTTATTTACAATACTGTAAGCCCTCACTGGCTGTCACAGGGGTGGGAAAGCGTAATACACAACACTAAATACAATATTATGCACAAATCATTTCCAAATGACGCTGAAAAACTTCAGCTGATTCACAACCAATAAATACACTGGCATCAAGCTTGTTCCAGTCAATAATTGTACGAGGCAGAAATGAAAATTTGAACACATCAATTCTCGTGGCATAGGGTGAAATAACATACGGATGATTGATACGCGGTGACACTCGGGCTGGGGGGTACAAGTACAAAGTTGGATCTAGGTTTAGTGTTTTGTTATAGAGTTGGTATAGAAACTTCAAGCGTGCGATTTGTCTGCGCGTAGACAGCTTCTGAAGGTTAGCCCTGTGGAGTAACACGGTCACTGATTGCGTCCTCTGGTAGCACGAATAAATAAATCTAGCTGCCATTCGCTGGATCCTTTCTAGCTCATCAACAAGCTTTTGACAGTCTGGATCCCATATAATACTGGCATATTCTAGGGTTGGGCGTACTATTGTTTTGTAAGCCATCAGTTTTGTCTCAGGCAGAGCATCTCTTAGCTTCCGCCGCAGAAGACCCAGCTTACGTTCAGCCGAACCACAAATATTTTCAGTATGCTTGTTCCAGGTCAAATTCGAAGTAATTGTAACGCCGATATATTTTACCTGACCAGATCGCTTAACATCTTTATTTTTTATTGTGTACGTGAATGTCAATAGCGCTTTCTTATTTGATACCGTCATGCATGTAGTCGCTTGCATGCATGTAGTGCATGTAGTCGCATGCATGTAGTGTGCTTCAACGTTTCGGCACTGCCGAAACGTTGAAGCACGCCAAGACGATCGCGGGACCGAATTCTCAACGAAAACAGAGAGACCACGCAAGGAGTGGGCGCAAAAGAGACAGACACCGCTCGACGCGCATGGGAGAGAGAACTGTAGGGGGAATAAGTCAGCAGTGTGAGCAGGGAGAGAACGCGATCAAAGGTGAAAACTTCCTTCGCACGTTGAGTTTGTAGACGTCGCGGGCGTTGTTTGCGTGATAATTTTGCGTATTCACGAGTAAACAGAAACAAAGGCACGTCTACAATACGAACTTGTATACTTTAATAAAAAATTGGCCGCGTATCTGCGTGCTTCGCTGCAAATGTCGTGTAAAGACGATAGAAGAGGAGCTGTGTGAGATATGGACGCCATCTGGCAATACGTCGGGAAACATGAGTGCTGTGTTGCGTGCTGGTAGTCCCGGCGCAGCAGCAGGCGAAGACCGGCGGTGACCAACGCGACCGGTGGGGACGCCAGCCAGCCCGAAAACGCGGTTTGGCGCGAAGCGCTGAAGCAGAGAAACGTCCGCACTCAACGAGTACTCTCCACACACTCTTTTATTTACACGTCGCCTGGGTAAAACAGGAACGCCAGAGCGGCGCCCACAACCGGCAGCCTGAAGGCCGCCCACAACGCTGCTTTTTCATTGCTTCAATATCTTTTTCACCTTCTTGGCCTTCTCAAAACTAAAGTTTTTCAACACCAACCCATGGCATTCGTACAGTGCAATACAGAACCGAAACCGAAGCACAACAATGAGCTCGTGCGAAGGGCACGGAGGAAGGCAAATTTCAGCGCAGTCGCATTTTCAGCTTTGTTGAAACAGCGCTCACTAGACGACGACGAAGTAAAAGAAGCCACAGGACAGGCAGCGCCTGTCCTGTGCCTTCTTTTACTTCGTCGTCGTCTAGTGAGCGCTGTTTCAACAAAGATGAACGCATACCAACTCGCTCAAGCTTCCATTCTTATGCATTTTCAGCGCAGCTTAAGAAACTAGGGTCCTTAAAATTACGTGTGTATGCATTTTCTATTAAAGGAACACGCCACCTAATACTTACCTAGTGATGTTGCACCTCAGATATGCATGATATTTACTTTTTGATCGACAACGTTCACAAGTATGAACAGCCGTACCAGTTCAAGACGCCTGGCCCTTGGGCAAGTGGTTCAACTTTGGCCGAGTGGCTGAATCGAGGGACGTGCCGACAAACAGAAAGACAAACAGACAGAAAGCCAGACCAAAATTTCTGCGTTTAAGTTCCCCAAGAAAGACTATCGTCTTTAAAACGTTGCGAGGCGAACGAGGCGACTGACGTAACTCGGCACGGCCGCTGCTGACCGCTGTCTTTCCAACGCACGTGCTTCGCACGAAATCAGATACGATCGGCGCAGGTCAGGGAGGCGCTGGCTTTATCTAAAGTTCACCGGCCGCATTCGGCGCCAACACAGGACGCGACGTCAACGTGGGCTTCGAGCCTTGAGCACGCTCGCTCGGCGCTTTTGATACATAAGTTTCTCTCTCGCTTCTCGCCGCGGCGCCGATCTCAATTTCCCGCATAAAACAACGGGCCCTGTATAAGCGTTGCGTCCGCTCGAGACATTTTCGCGTCAATAAGCACCGGGCCCCATATAAGCGTTGCGTCCGCTCGCGGCCGCATATAGCGGGCCCTGCCCGTCACCGCAGAATTTGTCACGCTTAATGGCGGTTGAAGGGCCGCTTATATGGAGTACCTTGTGGTGGAATAAAAATGGGCCGTTTATGTGCCGGACGTTATACGGGACTTGAATAAGAGTGCACCGGCGCTGAAGTTGTACGGGGCGCCACGGAACTGCAAAACGTGATTGAAAGTACCCGCGAACGTTTTATACATCTTGTGAGTGATGTTACCCTCACGGAAATTCGGGGAATGTGCTTTTAGCGCAATTTAGCGTCGAATGAGGCCTTGACGCTAGAAATTCGATGGCAACAAACGCATCCTGCTTCCGCTGTGCGCGATATACTACCGCTATAAACGCACGTTTTTTTTTTCTGAAGAATCTAGGGGAACTATGTGGATGATACGGAGTCCTTCAAGGACTCTGCACTCTAAGAACTAAGAGAGTGCCGGGCACTCTCTTTGGGAGAGTACTTTCTTGTCCCATATTTAACTCTCTTTTCCAGAGTAAATCACCTCTTTTTGAGGCAGAGTATAGTAATGCTTCCATAGAGGGTTGTAATACTCTGTCTCAACAGAGTAACAGAATTCTTGCAGAGAGAGAGTAGCACGACCCCTCCGAAGGGTGTAGTAGTACACCTCCAGGAAGAATAGCAGAGCTCTTCCCAGAAGAGCAGTATTACTCCTCTAAGAGTTGTGATACCCTCCCCGCGAGTAGTAGAAGTACTCCTCCACATGAGTACTGGTACTCTTTCAAAGATAGTAGTATTACTCTCTCGCAAGAGTAGTTATATGCCTACGAGAACGGTAGTAGTACTCCTTTCGTAAGCCTAATAATACTCTCGCCAGAGCACTAGCACTCTTTCAACGAGAGTAGTGGTACTCTTTCAAAGATAGTAGCGGTACTCTTTCGCAAGAGTAGTTATATGCCTACGAGAACGGTAGTAGTACTCCTCTCGTAAGCCTAATAATACACTCTCGCCAGAGCACTAATACTCTTTCAACGAGAGTAGTGGTACTCTTCCAGAGGGCTACTGTGCTCTTTTTAGGAGAGTAGTGATACCCTTTCACTAGAGCACCACTACTCTCCCAGGAGTGGCAGTACCCTTAGCATTTGAGTTCCAATGCACCCGAACAGTTATATTTCTGCGCCTAAACAACTTATGAATCCTTGATCAAATACTGGCAGTGTTGCAGCCCTGAAGCAAACAGTGGCACTAATTTCCCTGCCAGGTCTCCAGAGGAGCTCCAGCATACCAGCTTTGCTGGGGTTGCAATTTACATTATGGTAGCAGAGTTGGTGCCAAGAAGCCACTTTTCCACGAAAGTTTTTTTTACTAGAAACCAAATTTCAATCGTGGCATTGCTCAAGAAATATCTTAATACTTTAATATGGCAAATCCAATGGCTGAGTTTCTGTGAACTTAAGCATGAATTGTGTACAGGTGATGTCAATAAGTTGTTCAGCTAGAGCAAAATAAAAACATTTCCATTTCAACTTTTTAATTGAAAACAAAAAAAGCAGAAAAAGCAGAAAGTAAAATATGCTTCTAACACAATAAAAGCCACAAGGTAAACATATTAGACTTGTATGTATCTCAAAGAAACAAGGTTGGAAAAATTTTGATGGGTGTGATGATGATCTATGTTAAACGGACACTAAAGGATAATAACATTTGATGCCAGAGTGAAAGGTCAATGGTTAAAAATATCAAACAACGTTATACACTAAAGGCAAAAAGAGAAATCCCCAACCAGCATCTCACCCCTGAAGAAGAAGCCGGTCAGGCTTCGAAACGTCGGGTTATTTAAAATAAACCTTCTGGTTGGGGATTTCTCTTTTTGCCTTTAGTCTTTCACCCAACCAGGCAGACTTCTGCCGAATGTTTACCTTTAACGTTATACACAGCATCACTTTAGTAATCAAGACATTAAGGTAAACGTAGGACACTCTTCGTGCCATCAGTGGTATCTTCTGCAACACAAGCTCAATGATGTTATAGGCCCTCAGTACAATTTATCACTAGAACACAAACTATCTATGATAAAAAAGAACATTTCACTGCATTACAAAACAGAATAAAATGACACTTGTGCATTTCAATCTGATCCATGGAGTTATGTTCGGGGGACGATTTCCCCAGTACGGATCAACGGTGACTAATCGCAGACGGCGCGTGACGGAAAAGGGGCGCTCGGAAGGGCCATTAGGCCGTTCGCCTCTACCCGCGCCTTTGTAGCCGAACCCCGCGACCTTTTGTCGACCGCTCCTTTCGCGGCGGAGTCACCCGTACGGCGGAAGCGATCTCACGGAGACTGACAACGTAAACAATGTGTCGCCGTCGCGACGGTCCTCACTGAAGGAGCACCGACGTGGTTTTGCAGTAATTGCAACAGGTGGCGGCATCTTGTTGCAGACAAGGTTCGAGACGGCATAGTAAACTGGGCACGTTGGTGTGGTTCATTTCAGTGTACGTTGACTGTGTATGTGATTGATGGCGTTTTAGTTGGCTTGCCGCATAGTGAGGGCAGCAAAGCGTGGGAACGCGGAAGCGAGACACGTCTCTGAGAGAAACAAAGTTCTCTGCTTCATTGGTGGAGTATCGGAAAGGGTTGGTCCCGTAAGGCGGTCTCAGACGAGACAGGGTGGATTTAAAGGAAGAAATAGGAGACGAGGGGGAGAGCTTGGTGCTCGACGGAGAGATTGCGGAGGGGACAGAGGTCGTGCTTGGCGCCGACTCTGATCCAGGGACGAAGGACTTAGAGATATTCTCTTAAGGGCTTGAACGCTTGGTGCGGGCCCAGCCCAGTTGTTGTCGCGAGAGCTGTTCAGTGGCCGCCCCGGCCTTTGTTTGTCATACAGTGTAAAAGTGTGTAAATAAATTCAAGTTTGCCAGGATCTGAACAACCGGGCCTGTCCAGTCCTTCAACGTGTCGCCACGATCATCCGAACCATCGGGATCACCTCCATCGACCCAAACTTAACTCATGGGGAAAAAAGAACGTCTTGACATTATTGAGAACGGCGCAAGCTGTTTTCACAGAGATGTGCTCCACAGAGATGTGCTCTGCAGGTTTTTAGAATGCTATTTCAACAATCCACATCCACGTAATAATTGCCTATAGTGTCTCTAAGTCAACAACTTTTCAAGGAGCAGAAAAAAGACAATTTCCCCGCACCTTGAGGTTTGAACAAATTGTAGGTTATCACAGAAAGGCATAGTACAAAACTGCAGTCATTCTTATGACAAGAATTCACTTTCTAAGTAGGAAATAGTGATTTGAACTAAAAAAATAGAATAATGTGTCGCTCTTATCACATCCCAACATATCTTCAATAAAAATTGCTCCTGAGAACTAGACATAGTACAAAACTGCAGTCATTCTTGTGACAAAAATTCACCTTGTAAGTAGGAAACAGTGATTTGAACTAAAAAATAGAATAATGTATCACTCTTATCACATCCCAACACATATTCAATAAAATGACTCCTGAGAACTAGACGAGATTCAAGCAAATGTAAAAGTCGTGAGAAAGAGGTTATGTATATTGCACATTTTCTGGACTAATAAAAAAAGTTTGTTTAAATTGCACAAAAGTTACAGGGTGCATGAAGTAAAGAAGGTGCATGGAACAAAGAAGACACAAGTGCAAACTATGAAATGGAAAAGACATGACAAAAGGAAACAAAAAAAAACGTAAGAAGTGTGTTGGGGGGTGGGGGATGGAATAAGACTACGGCAAATTGTTCTCTGATGCCACACAAAGGGTGACGTCATGAACGGGTGATGTCTCTTCAATTTCTTTCCTTGTTTTTCTATTTAATTTACTTTTTTATTGGCTGACTCCTTTGCTACATGCTGCTTTTGATAGAGTAAATTCGAGGCATGGTCGGCAGACTAGAGCATGAACTGTTGCACGTGCCTTGCTGGTCCGATATGTGGAAGGCTTGCTGAATTTCGCGTGTGGTTTTATTAAATTTTGTCAAACAGGAAACTATACCTACACTCATAGAGTTTCATACTATAAAGCTATTAGAGTGGAATCTGGTGCTGCAATCGTTCACCCACTGTGGGAATGATGGGAAGTACAGGCTTCGGATTGGATTGCATTAGCTAGCCAACAGTCTATGGGTCTTTTTTTCTACAGGTTCAGTTTTGTATTTCATGCAGCAGCTGTATCCCACCATAATAATGTATAAAGTGTTCTCTGTGAGTAGTGGTGTGTGGCACAAAGCACTTAAGTGGTGCCTGTTGTTGAAATTGACCGAAGCACACAGGTCTTTTGGTTTCTAACGATGTTGCGGCTTTGCAGGTTGTATTTGAGAATTTTAGCAAAGCATTGTTCACGCACCACTCCGTACAGATGTAGCGTCCCATGCCAGTGCAGAAAATTACATAGAGTTCACGTTTTTTTTTGTAAGTGCGTCTTGCCAAGACGCATTCAGATAGGCTGCAAAATGATGGTGAAGCGAAGTGAATGCATTGTCACGCTTCCCTGACTATGCATTTCAGAGGAACGAGAGAAGTGTTGGGGCAGACCACTGGGACAGACGTGCCTGTTGTAGCTGCACATGATACATTAAGTGTTTGTCACTCAATACAGCATTTTTATTTCCATAAATAGATGATGCGTACTTTAGAGGCAAAAGCACACCTGTGTGTTTTCAAGTGTTGTAAAAAAATAATTCATTATTCCGTGACGCCAAATTTGGAACACAACTGCAGAGTACTGTGTACCCTGGTGGTTGAACTTGTCCAGGCTTCATTTCAATCTCACGGTCACGCAAGCTTTCTGCAGTGAGTATTAAATTCGGAAGAATGAAGCAAATTTTAATTGAAAATAACTTCACATTTTGTTTAAAGCTCGGTAAAAAAGCACCGTGAAGCTCAAGAAAGAAATCCATCCGAAGTAAATGCGGAGCTTGTACTTCCCATCATTCCCATGGTGGTTGAAACACCGCCCAAGGAGCCCCGCATAGACACTAGTGCCAGATTTCCCTCCAGGTATTATAGTATGAAACTTTATGCCTACACTAGTTGCATTTTTGTCACTGTGTTTGTTTGAATATGTGTCACTGTGTTTGTCACTGTGTTGAACAAACTTTTTGGTACACTTCCTCTTTTTCTGTGTATTTGACATGTGAGCAGTTTGTGAGAAAACCCAGCTGGGTTTTCTCACAAACTGCTCACATGTCAAAGTGACAAAAATGCAACTAGTGTAGGCATTAATAATTATAATTACTAGCAGAACAAAATTCGGATCATTCTGCCTCCTCTGCCATCCTATTGTGCATTGCTGTCCACCCGCATGACTGCTGTGGCAGCCTTTACAACGCTGGGTGCAAAAGCACTTGGTTCAAGGCCCATCAAGGCCTCCAACAGGAGACACGTCCGCTTTGCCTTAGCTGTATACTGGACATTAGGCCCAAAACACAGCTAACAGCAAAGCGAAACCATCGATGATGTCCGTGGCAGTGAGTTGTAGCGTTTCAAATGCTACGAGGAGGGCTGAAGACGTCGCCGGATGATCTGCTGAGTGTAACAGTTTCGGATAGGCATGGCTTTCACCAGGCACCTGGGCACAAGAGATGAGAACAGCAGCCAAAATTGAGATAACAGCATCAAACAACATATAAATAACATGCAAAATGTTTCCTTGTTATTGCAAGAAAAAAAATGAGTTTAGGATGCGCCACAGAGCTTCAACAACTTCAACAGGAAAAGAATTAAAACTGTGCCCCAGTTGTCTTCTAGTTCAAAGAAAACCATTCAACATAAGATAAAAGACAACTAGAGCAGCATCCATCTAAACACTAGGCTTGACCCATACAAGCTAAAAATACTATATAAAGCCCTCACATAATAGTGGAATATCTGAGAGAAAAGTATGGTAAAAATTAAGGGCACTTAAGGTAGTGGAAAGTGGTAGCAGTTGATACAATCAGCCACCACTGCCTTGTTCTCTGGATCGTATAACACCAAGTGCAGTCACAGTTTTTTTCCTATCAGTATAAGCAAAGGGTACTTTTCAAGAAATTAACATCAGCTGTTACAATGTTCCACTATTGTGGCACGGATGTAGTAGGAGCTACCTGGTACATAATGATAAGGCATTTTTTTCAGGACTACACAAATTATTTTAATTGTCTGTGGCAGATTGCACAATTATAATACTTGAACTGGATTGCTAAAGAAACAGAATTACTTGAACCTAACTGAAATGCATATTTGATAAATTAAAAATATATCACAACTTAGGTTTTGACCTTATTATTCCTTTGAAGCCCAAATTGCAATTTATGAACGGAGTGTTCGCGAAGCATATCTACTTGGGGTGAATTCTGATGACACCATTTTAATCACAATTCCCTGTTCAGCGTACCTCTAAGCAAAATTCCACTTGATGCGACAAAGCACAACAATAATTAGAACACCAATTTGCTGCCAGCGCTGACGTCATGAATTGTGGCACCTATGGTAGGTATATGGAGTAACACCCCCCTTCCTGCACTCGTTATAAGCATAATGACCTCGCACGAAAACTGTTACGAAATTGCTCAGCAGGAAAGAAGTTTCCTAGAATGTTTTGAGGATGGATGTTTTTGCTTTTGACATCAGTCAAGAAAAATTTATCATGTAAAAGGATGCTACAAGAGGCGTAGCCTTGTTCCTGACATAGGAAGGAAATGCAAATTTCAAATACTAGCGTTTCGAAACACATACTACAACTATGCATAATTACTTCATGGAAATATGCTTTGTACAAACTGCACAAGTGAGAGCAATAAAAGCTAGAAACACTCATGGGCATACTCATTTGAAAATATAAATCACGAAATGCAAATGACAAGAAGAGTACAAAAGCGTTTACATACCAGCTGTGCAATTATGGCAGTGGGGTCTTCCTTCACCAAACGAGGCACGGACATCAGCACGGCTACAGTAGAGTGATCTGAAGGAAATAAGAGAGGAGCCAAATAAGCCATGCTAGGCTGGTGAAATTTCTTAAAATGAGCCAATCTTGTAGTGCAAAGAGGTCTGGCATTTTAAGACTTCTTTGCCAACTTCTGGGGCTACTCATAAAGTATCACGTTCACCATTTCCCCAATTAACTATCCATAACAGTAAGTAGAGTTCTGCTCACTTTGTTGAAAAACTGGTAAAAACAATTTATCTGTTTTGTTTTGTGCACCATAATCACAATACCACTATGAAATACACTATAGTGGATTACTACAGTGTGTTTCATAAATTAATTTTACAAGTCTTTAGAGATTAATTTAACAAGTTCACTTCACTTCATACCCACTGTAACGTGGCTGCCATGGTTGGGAACAAACCCACGTAACCTTGTGCTCAGTAGCACTAACGCCACAGCCATTAAGTTACTGCACGTAACACAGGTAACCAAATAACACAGGTAACCAGACAGTGTCGCTCCTATACTATAGTTGTGGAACAAGAACATGGTGGAGTAAAACCCAAAAATAATTAACCAAGGTCCAAGAGACAAGACAACAGAGCCAACTTTTCAGTGCCTCAACCACATTGGATAGCCTCGTGGGTCGGAAGCCAAGAGATGCCGTTTACCAAGACCAAGGAGCTTTGCAGACATGAAGACAGGAAAGCTCATCCGAACTGGAACGACCTGCTTGGCAGGCTTTGAATTGAAGGAGCATTTATAATGGGCTGTAGACCATCGTTTGTCACCAGTGAGTGACTCAGTGTCATTTATCAAAGAATATACTCCACAGAGCTGAATCACGCCTTCATCAAAAGACAATTTTTTTAGGAAAGAGGAGACCATGCTTACAGCGAAAATCAAGCAACAAATGTCAGATGAAGCATTGTCACTCAGTAACCTACTTGCATGACAAAGAAGCTTTTGCTGAAATCTGTAATCTTGAAGTTACCATATTTGAAAAAAATGGAAAAATTAATTATGTGGAAAAGGAACTATCAAATACAAGTGAAGAAATGAATTGCATGTGCCGTTCGACATCAAGAAAAGATATCAAAGGCAGATGAAGCCCATGTGGCGCCACCCACCACAGCTACCTAATTTTATGGACGAAAGACAAACTTTGGACAATACATATTGTATCTTGACGTTGAGGAACCTATGTAACAAGAGCATTCAGCTGTAGAAATTCTCAGTTCAATAGTGCCAGAAAGCGCTTCATCCCATCAATTATTAACCTGCAGTCAAGATTTTAGAGTGGTTTGCAGAACAGCAAATAAGTGTTTCGATCTTAACAGTAAAGAAGAGAAAGTTTCTGTGAGGCTGTTCTTATGTTCCTCTGGCACAGGCTCGATGCCACATTTCACTAAGGTGCAGCCTTGAAGCATGAAGGCGCAATGAAGCACTCTCAATATATTTAAATGCCACTGGTGCAGCTGTTCCACAACTAGATTAAAGCAAGTGAGAACTGCTCAGTATCGCATACCCCCATCTTTATCCAGACTGCAACAGTCCCAGTCTAACGCAAAAACAATAACTACCTGTAAGTAATTTCGTGCACTGGGTGTGAATACCAGGCACACGTCAGAAATTCCGCTGGTAACCACTGAAAAAGGTGTTATGAGCTCGCAACAAAAGCCGAATTTGGGGGCGATGTCTGCTGCTGTGGGTATTCATTGCAGCTATCGTGCAAATGAGAAAGAAAGCTGTGTTTGAGGCGAAATCGAGCCCCAGCATTCTTTGTGGAAGTCAAGTACTCTACCAGAGAGCCACACCAGGGCTTGAAACTGATTCAAAAAAAGATTCAATGCTGGCATCATGCTAGGTGAGGCGTTACATCGGCAGCTATGCAAATATTGCGTAGCAGGAGTTTAACACTACACCAGGCATCACACCATGTGAATTGCTTCATGACTGGGTGTTTGAAAGCTGCCCACCCATTAGAAATGGCTGACGTAATAGTTAATTTTTGTCTGAACTGCTAACCAGTGGAACAGGCTAACTGAAAAGCAAGTAACTCCCCTGCTGCGACATCTTTTTGCTCTGCATGGTTATCTATGCATGCAAATAAACAAAGAATTACTTTAGCTTCAGTATAACACTTTCCAAAGATTGAAGTGTAAGTAGTATGTCAAGATGGTATGCAGGACTTACAGGGGTTGTCCGGATCTTCAACATCAGCCTGATGCCGACTGCTACGTGGTGTTAAAGCCAGGATCTGCTGGCCATATTTCCTCACAAGTGTTAATAGTGCCTCCTTTGCATTAACTCCTGTGAGCCTATTGAACTCGTTGAGGAGCTGCAAAATTTTTGAAAGCAGTATAAAAACCAGCAACGTTACATATACCTAAGGACTATCGTCATGAATTCTGCTGTTTTTTCTTAAACAGTACAGTCCCCACCCATTACAGCAGAGCCACTTGCAACATAATTTCGAATATACCAAACCAGTCTGCCTCTACTATTTATGCAGTAAAGAAGTGGAAGACCAAAGTAACATTTAGCATTTTGCAAGCATGCTAAATACTTTTTTATGCCACTGCTCCACTAACACATTACCTTTATATATACCTTCCCTCGTAGTCCACTCGCTCACTTGAATGTGCTCTTGCCTATGAGGTTTGCCTAGCTGTACATTTTCCTTAATGGGGTGTGGTAGGGTACATCGACCAAAAAGCAATTTTTTTATTTCATTCCTAAAAAATAACACACTCTGAGGAGCAAAAACATGCATTGGCGAGCGCGCAGGCGTGCTCCAAGCCCTTTAAAAATGGCACCAAAGACCGCACTTTCTAACAAATAGGTGGGCTCTTTTCCATCATTGTTTCTGCGTGTATGCATTTTTTTATGATAACTATAGCTAGATTGGTTGAATATATGTTTTTTTAGCGTAATTAGCTCTGTAAGTTGTGAGCATGGACCGCACGTGTTTTTAAACATACTAAAATCGTGTTTTTCTTACTGTCAGTATTTTAAAAATTTTCCAACCTTCATGTACCGTTTTCTGGAAAACTATCCGACTAATTGCGCTCAAATTTTCTCAGATTACACCTAAATCACTTCCAAATAGTCTGAGCCTAAAACTATGAAAAACTATTTATGTTAATGTTAAGAAAAAAAAAGATTAATAGGAAAGTCTCCCTCACGGCACGTGACAAGTGAGGAGGACATTTTTTTCTGGTGAGATAAATGTACGATCCCGTTTTTATTGGTCATGATTAATACCAATATCATGTTGAATAAGTCTGTGAAATTTCACGGTCATGCTGCTTTCCGTTTTTTGAGAAAAGGTACATTTAATTTTGTGCACCATTCTGAGATATTGTACTCAACCAGAAGCAAGAAAAGCTACAGGGTAAAAATTGCACAGACTGAAGGCCACAAGCTCTCTTATTGAGCACGCAAAATTTAACAACAAAATGTGGTACAGTTCCTGAGATATAAAGCTGAAACCAGGACAACCTGTATACCCTACCATACCCCCTGTCTTAAGCGCACTAATGTGATTGCACGGAGAATTTAGCGTCTTTTCGAATCTTTCTACCAACTTGTACACAGAGTTTTAGCCTGAGTGAAGAGCCAGAATAATATATTACTACCAGGATCAGTTAGGTACTGTTCATTTGTTGCAAGGGACTATGTATTCAGCTTTTATCCATTATCTCTTCGGATGTCCTTACGAATTGCCAAAAATGAATGGTGGCTGTTTATCGCGAATTCTTTTATAGTGACAGGCTGCATCACACAACTGCAATTAACTTTTACAATTTAAGGCTAAGCTCTGCTACAACTGACCTTGAAAAATCTGGTGCAATAACAACTAGCAAGACACCCAGCAGGATACCGATCTGGTTATGTATTAGTCATTACCAATGTGTCATTATTTACAGCACAGTATGGACATTAGGTGTTTATTATATATACACTGAACAGCAGATATGTCTCTCCCTGTCAAGCACAGGCATTTCATTTACTATCACAACAGGAGCTGTACACTACTTGGAGGTTAACCACAATGAACCATCATGAGTATTTTACAATAACAGCTGGTTCCCACACACAAACAAAATGTTGCCATTACTTCTCTCTCTAGTCTCATTGCTGGATAAACTTGAAGCAAGTCAGTGTTGGTTTTTCCAGGTCTACATATGCCCTACGCCTGCGAAATGTTTTGTCCATGGACTCCTTGATCTTGTCCGCATTTCCACCAGCCAAATGCATTTCTTTCCTCATGATGTCAATGTGGCTTTGAATGCTTCTTTCATCTTCGCCATCAAAGGCACAATTCCAAAAGGAAGCCTGCAAAACCACATGTAGGTAATTAACAGTTGAGTTGTTCACGTTATAGTACGTGAAGGTCTAGAAGCAACACTCTTCTCATATCTTTCTGAGTGATCTCCATTATGCAAAAGTTGTTTGAAGTGACCACTTAAATTGTGTTTTTGTTCCAAGCACAGTAGTAATAATATCAATTCTAGAAATTGAGAAATTGGCTTGCTTTAAAATGTGCGCTGTACAATAAGTAACACAAATGAATATTCTCCACTTTTACATTACTATAAAATTCCATATCGCTCTGACAAACAACACCTCATTCTACAAAAGGATTGGCATCATGATTCTAGATATATAGCAGTTGCTGCTGAATTAAAATACAGTAATAAAAAAAGCTCTCCACAAGCCAACATGGCATAGGAAGGTCCACGAAAGAAAAGTTTGTCATGCACCAAACTGCAACATAAAGCTAAATGCGTTGAAATTTTTTTTGTGTTATAAAAGGTACAGTGGTGAACCAAAAGTTATACAGTAAAAGCTCGTTAATTCGACTCTCGTTAATTCGGAAAATCGGTTAATTCGGACACGTCATCTGGTCGCTGTAAATATACGCATCACTCTATGAGACTGGGCGCTCGTTATTTCGGACAGATTTGACCGCAAATCGGATAATTCGGCGACTTTCGGGCCGCTGGCGAGGCTCGATATCGAAAAAAGAAAAATTCGGAACAGAAGTGAAGCTCAAACGCAGCATTGCCATGGACATCAATTGTCGACTTGGCTTGACTTGAGACTGGTTGAACGCCTTCTTTTCGTGTGTGTTGTTGGCGGTGCCATTTTATTGCTTTGTTCCCGTTGGTGTGCTGCATCGTTGAACGTCGTTTTATCGAGGAACGGTTCAGTACGGCTCCTTTAGCTTGATTGTTGCTGGTGCTCTTGTGCTGACTTTTCGTGTGAACGCACTCTCCGCCGATGGCAACGCCGGCGAAGCGGCCCAACTACGAGGCGAAGGACTTCACCACCAAAGTAGAAATTTTGCGTGCCCTGAAAAATGGGCTCTGCCGACAAGAAGTTGCTCCTGTGCCATGTGGTCGGCAAACACTACGACGTGAGTCTCCTGAGTGTAGTTAGCATTCTTGCGTATGTGTGGCAGAACACGCCTGCCCACGCCATTGCCAACTGTTTCAGGCACAGTGGCTTTGTTGTACCCTACTCCAGCGACGCCGAAGTGTCGCCGGACGACGGTGCCGACGATGGGCAGGATTTCGGAAGTGTTGTGCCTGATGCAGTGACACTATAGAATTATATCAGCACTGATGACGGCATTGCCCCTGCCGGCTGTCTGAATGATGAGCAAATCGTCAAGGAAGTGATGCATGGCAACGTATCCGAGAACGAAGAGCCTGAAGAGGAGCAGCCACACCATGAGCCACACGGGCCCCCTCGCACTGTGAAGGAAGTTGCGGAGGCCCTCGTCGTCCTTGAAGAATTTTGTTTTGGCACTGCAGACAGCATGCGAGCTGCTGAGCACCTTGAAGGGCTCAGAAAAATTGTGTCCGTGCGAATTTCTGCTCGAAAACAGACACGCATCCGCGATTACTTTGTAAAGTAAAGGTATGTTGAAATAACTTGCATTTATTGTGTTTATTTCGACCATTCGATAATTCGGAAATTCGGTTAATTCGGACATTTTTTGCGGTCCTTAGAAATCCGAATTAACGAGCTTTTACTGTAATGGGCTTCTTTTAAAAAATTTTTCTACAAGTTTCTAAGCTATCAGCCATTTTTCCAATACTTTCAAAGAGAATGTGCACTACAGCTGCCAGGGACTATTGCAGCAGATATTGCTTTTATTGCCAGTGTCATTCACATGTGCGCTGTTGCCAACATTTATGAGTTCTTGTTTCCTTGCCAACAGCCTGGCATAATGCAACACAAACTTGAACAGTTTCACCAAGACCCTAACAGTGACATCTTTTTGTCTCTTCACACACATCTGCCATAGCAATACGGCATGCATTTCCTGCAAGCAAGGCTTGTGGGATATCTGTAACAATGCTGCTTACAGACCAGCTATGTTGAGAGCCATATCTGGCTGAGACATATTAGTGCAAGGAATGAAACGAACACGAGAAAGAAGACAAAGACACGCACTTTCTTTATTGTGTTCGTCGTTTTATTTTTTGCCCTAACATGTCGCAGCCAGTTATGCACAACCAACTAGCCCAGTAATTAATTCTTTTTTATGAATTGCAGCCATTTGAATGGGAGAGTGTATGTTCCACAAAAGGCACCACATAGTGAAATGAACTTGAATCACTTTACCTTTCTTGTCTGGGACTTGGCAGTTTTAGCACTGCAGTCCTCGTCACATGTGCCCAAAGATCTGCGCTTTCTTGCCTTTTCTCTCTCCTCGTCAACTTTCTTTATGCCTGCAGGCAATTTCTTGCGCGTGTTTTTAGCCTTGTACTTCAAGGTTGTCTGCCATGTCAGCTGCAACCGTAGTCATAAGCAACTGATTACACAAATGAATTGCTTTGGCGCGAATAATCCGGTTATCTGTAATGTTCAGTAATAAAATATTATTCGAAGCTGGCAAGTTTAATTCATGGCATGGACAGTATCACTCTTGTCAAACAAAATATAAGTTACCAAAATTTTAGATGCCTTACAAAGTGCTGTTCAATAATGTGTACTTTGCATGTATGATAACACATTTATTTGGCCATAGAATGAAAAACCACATGTCTGTTTTCATACCTTGCCGGTGCCTTCTTGAAATTAACTAGCAAAGCCTGGCCAATTAAACCCTTGATGAAACCCAAACCTTGGAATAATCTACCACCTACATTAACTTTTGATGGTTACATTGGAATCGTACATGGCATATAGTGCAGCAACTCAATCCACCTTTCTCGTAATGAATTCCACAGGTTAGTCTGAAGCAAGTTAGCATTTTTTAAAGGTTAATATAGATCAGCCAGCTCAATGACTAGAGCTTTCTTGTTAACCCACCTATATTTGGGGACAACTTTCTGTGGCTATGTGGCGCGAGCGGCAGAGCCAGAGTGTATGAGTTAGAGCACTGCTGGCTATAGATCTAAATTTAAATTGTTGCTTAATGATGCATGTAATAGCTCTCTTACAGATTCAGCATAATGCATGAAATCAACCAGCACAATTCATTATCAGTGAAAAGTACTTCTGTTATTCGGAACACACTATAATAGTGCCTTAAGGACTTGTTTAATGCAATTGTACTGTATACACAAGCACCACTCCACCCACAAAGAAAAAAAGTTTTACTGCAGTTTATCTATATTGCGCTTAAATATGCCTGCTTATTTGAAGGTTACTAGCGAGCAAACAACAATCAGAAAAAAATTAATACATACATGTCCTTCACCAAAACCGTCTCTTAGTTGAGGATACCGCTGAACAAGCTCCCTCGCAGCCGTTTCATACAAATGCCCTGGGTACCTGAAAATAGGAAAAAACTAAGTTCCGTAGCTTAGGCACAGCAGCAACTTTATCACGAGATGCACTGTAGGGTAAAACTCCAGATAAATTTTGACTTCCACGGATTCTCCAATATGCATATATGTGCAGTGTGTTCTAGCTAACTCTGGCAGAGCTAAAAAAAATTGATATGAAAATGCGAACAACGGTGTTCTGTTAGCGGTAACTTGCTGCATACTGGTATAATTTTTTTTGTAAATGCTTGGTTAGTTAGTGAAAATTATTAGCCTAAGTCAGTATCTAACATTGAGACATAATTTGCATCACGTTCAAAAACATCAAGCTCAAACATTTCGAATTTGCGACATCATTCATACTTTTTATGCATGGCAACTGTGAGGTGCAAAGGGCAAAGAAAGAGGCAAATTTAGTGCACACGTGTTAGATGCAAACGATGATTCAGGAGACGTGAGGGAAAGACTGGAAAAACAACAGAATAACGTTTATTTAGATAAAGTAAAGAAAACTGCTCGAGAGACAAGAATACGGCGCCTCTCCAGTTGCACAGCCGTCCCTCTTATGCCTTTTCCCGAGGCCCGCGCACAGTCGCACACCCGCGCTCACCACAGGGGGTTCGCTTCAGTGTTACATTACAGCTCCGGCCACCGGCCGACTCTGCTCGCACAGTGGTCGTGGCCTGACGCCATCTTTCGAGCCCCGTCTCGCACAACAAGAGCGCGCACACATGCAACTCGCAGCACATGCTCGAGGTGCAGGCAATGCGGTATTTGCTTGAGAAAAGGAACAATTTCTGTGGACAATCTTTGATCATTCTTCAGTTGCTCCAGCACATTTAACAGTATATTTGCATTAGATTGGTTGATGTCTATACATTCAAAAAATCTGGTGTTGTCAGAGAAGCAGTAGTGGAGGGCTCCGGAAATTTTGACCACCTGGGGTTCTTTAATGTGCACCTAAATATAAGTACACAGGCCTCTAGCATTTCCGCCTCTATCGAAAATGCGGCCGCTGTGGCGGGGATTCAATCCCGCAACCTGCGGGTCAGCAGTTGAGCACCTTAACACTACACCACTGTGTCAAGTAAGCAATCTCAAGTGCTACAGAGAAAACACAAATGCTTCATATACAAACGTGTGGCTAGATCTAATTACAATTGTTGACCATATCTGGAATTTCCCCAGGTAACAGAATGTCACAGATTGTTCTTTACCACTTTGGTCATGTTTCAACTTTAAAGTTCCATAACCTCGACTATGTAGTTTGCAGCGTCAATTTTCCAAATGTGCAACAAGGATGTTGCATACATAGAAGTAAGCAAAGCACTACTAAATTGGGAGCTTTCCTTTTAGATTTCTATTTCTAGCACTCTATGACACACATATCGGACAAGCATGTCCCATTCTATAAAGCAGTCAAGCTGTTGCACTGAAATAAAAAAAATCATGATTATTTGTAAAGCTTTTGTCGACACTTCCCCATGAAATTCCTGACAAGTGGGATTGTGCTCACACACTATGCCAAGTGAATACCTCAAGACATGTTCATATTTTCATGCTTCAGGAACGTAACAGGTTTCTCCCGAAAACCTCATTTTTTAATAAGTGCCTACCTCTGAGAAGCAGATTGCAACGAAATTGTGAGATATGCATAAGTAAGCATGCAAATAAATTCGAGTAGATGAAGTTGAAAAACTTACAATGTATACTGTGATAGCTCAAACCAGAGCCAATCAACAATTCTGCGTCGAAGAGACTCGGGTATTTCCCTATCCTTGCAGCAGGCTAAGCGCGCACTGATGTCGAGTGGCATCTTGGGAAATGAAAATGATGTCCCCTTGGGTTGAAAGTGACTGGTAGCTACCACAGTTGGCTCATCACACAGACCAGTTTCACTACTGAATGAGGAATTTCTAAAGTGAGTGCAACATGAAAGAAAATAAAAGAAGTGCAATTATTACAAGACACCATTACATATTGCCATAGCTCTTGTAAATAATAAAATGGCAATGCTTGCAGTACCTTCATATTCATATAATAATGGTTTAATCAAGAAAGAGTTAGTGGTACAACAAGAGATAATATGTGCCCAGAGCTCAAGTTGCATGTTTACAACACTCAAACACTACGCTTTTGGCTGCACAGATGGTGTGTACTGATAACAGCTGGTCAGAGATAGCTTGTACATGAACATGCACAGCAACGCTGATATCAAAAGCTAAGTTACAATAGCTACAGTTGCTTGTGATCATCTGTGAAAGTGCGGCTCAATGAAGAAGCTATGGCAAAGATAACGCAAGGGAAAGACACTTTTCTAGATGACTTATCTGTACTTTTGATAAATGGCTCTGCTGCACCACCTCACATATGATGACAGGTAATTACATCCGTTCAAGCCTTGGCAACCAGTAAGGTGAAAAACGATAGCTCATCAAAATCAGTGACATCGTGTGTACTAAGATGCAAGCTCTCTCACACTGCTATCAGTAGACAGTGTTGGTGCAGCCAAAACCACACCATTTGAGCATTCTACAACATTGAAGCTATGTAAAACTAGACATTCAACAGGAATTTGAGTCACAGGACTGTAATGTACTTTAGAAGGGCAGTTGGAAAATTCCATAAAGAAACTGAGGAACTATCTTGTACACATTCTATAAACCAATGGAACGAAACGTTACAACAGGCCAAGAGGGAGCAAATATCGCGCCACATGGGATTGGTCGAGGCTCGTCTCATAGTCAGATGTGGGAATAGCAACCGGAAAAGGCAGTGCTGTCCATCATTTTGGCAAAGAAAGGGCACAGAATGGACAGAGACACCATTCTGTTCGATAGGACGGATACAGAGCCATTGCCGGACAATTTGGGTTGTATCAAAGCGTAAGTGCTTGGGCCTGAGAATTGAATTAGCCTGCTTTGTGTCTGGCTGGCTCCAATCCCGCGCCAATAGTTTGCGAAAATTGCAACCAGAGTGCCCTAGCACCCAATCAAAACATTAACGGAAATGAATTGTTAAAGCCATTGTGCTCAATTTCAAGCTTTAAAAAACAATGCCACAATTCTATATTTAGCATTGAATACAATTTAGAATTCCCTCAGCAGACGATCATGACGTGATGCATTCTTCTGGGGGCTCGCCCTTCACCTATTGGCTGTTTGCTCCCTCTCGTACTCCCGTGACGTTGCATTCCGTTCGATCACAGAATGTGTACGAGATAGCTCCCCAGCAGTCGATCTGGGATTTCATGCGCTAAGTGGTAATTAGTCTATCCTTGTAATGTTCCCTTTCACTTTTGTTTACCTTACTCCTCACACGCACCTTCAAGCTAGTCCTTTCTATGTAAATGTGTGTAGCACACTATCAGAGGGCATCAGAGGACACAGCACCCAATAGCAGGGTATTTGCAGGCAGGCGGTAGCTCATAGGCAAGTGCCCCTAACGAAATCGGTCTGCCTTAGAATACCTATAGCATAAAACAACCCTTGGCAACGGCTGCCTACCCACTCCCACTTCACAGTCGAGGGTGTGCCCCTAACCAAACATTTCAAGATACATGTCCAAAAGACATGAGTGAGCAGAAAAGCAATCAAAGGAGCGCGTAGTCCCCCAATTTGTGTGGTACATGCAGGAAAGTCAAGTTCAAGTATCACAGGACTGAATTCATATGTTCAGACTTACAGGTCTTCGTCCACCTCCACTGCATTCCCATCACCAAGGATGCAGACATCAAGGATACGAATGACACTACTGTCATCAAGTGTCGTATTTTCATCGATGTTAACAAAAGTATTGAATCTCTTGTTATCCACCTGAAAGGCCACATGAAGAAATTTTTATTCCTATACCACATTCCAAAATCTGAAAAAACTGAATAACACATTACTATTTAGGGCATTAAACTATTTAGTTTCATGCAACCTGTCTTATAAGCATTTGAAATCATTGGATCCAAGGGCATGTTTGACTTCAAGCATACTTCTGTAGCAAATGTTATAGCGCAAAACCAACACGAGAACAGACAAGGAACACAAGACTGGCGATATTCTCGCACCAGTCTCGTGTTCCTTGTCTGTCCTTATGTTGGTTTTGCGCTATAATATTTCCTAAAGAAGTCATGAACTAACTAGGCCGAGAAAATGTTTTGCTAAATTCATAAATACATAGTAATGCCTGTTCCTGTGCACACATAGGTCAGCAAAAAATGTGGAGCTCACTCAGACTCACTCATGAAATATATTTTGCCCTTAGAGCTCACTCGGACTCAGACTCACCAAAATTTTCCTCTACCGGACTCACTCGGACTCAGACTCGTTAAAACTTTCTCAATCGGACTCACTCGAACTCAAGCTCACCAAAATATTACTCTCCGGACTCACTCGGACTCACGGCTCGATCTGAGTCTGCGTTAGTCGACTCATGAGCGAGTTTGCCAACCTATGTGTGCACGTACCTTACATAGAGCAAGATGCTCAATTTTCGTGCAGACTCACTGGTAAATTGGAACATGTGATTTCAGTACAAGCTGCTCACTACTTCAGTAGATGCATGTGACAATTTACGGCCTCATAGGGCTTAACCCAGACTTCCACAGAAGTCAACATTTCTAATATTAATTTGATTTATTTATTAATTTTCTTAGAGCAAGAATGCTGTAAAAATTCTATATATAAATAGGATTCTTTTGTGATTGTCCACTAGCCGCCATATCCTGAAACTTTACGAGCTGGTGATTAAGGCACAATACATGAAAGTCCTTTACGGACACCCGGTCCTCACCTTTGTAGGCAGGGTGTATTAACCGGAAATTGGCATTGAAGGGTAAGAGCATTTGAGGAATATGACTGTCGGGTCATGACATGAATAGCGTGAAAATCCTGTCGCGTACGTCGTCAAACCCTTTCCTCCAGACACGTGTGGCACATACCCGTTTACCACGGGCCGTGGTGTACGGGTATGCGCCACAGGTGATTGATAGTTTATATCTACCCGAGAAGGCGAGAACAGCCATTGGTAATTTAAATGCGAGAGCGCTAAGAAAAACCGACATCGGCAGCGCTGGCCCGACTAATGGAAAGAATCAAAACTGGGATCCCAGCAGGATCAAACCCAAGCATTCTGCGTGGCAATCACGTATTCTACCACAGAGCCACGCCAGGTCTATAAACTGGTTGGTAAAAACAGCCTATACAGGCGTAATGTCTGTGCAACGTCAATTGTGGTTCTGGTGCTGGCTATCGTAATTTTACAAGAAAGCTATTAACACTACATATGTACTCGTACGATACTGGCGTCATATCAGATTAACGACTGTGGTTCCAGTGTTGGCTCTGCTTCTGTAGCAGTCTAATAAATATTACATTTGTATTCCTATGATTCAGTAAGCTATATCATTGCTCGATCCAGGAGGAATACATTAACGAAAGCTACATATGATATTCAAAAGACTGCACCATAAAGTGCATGATACTGACTTAGGTCAGGGCTGACGTTACGTGGCACCATAAGTTACCCTTTAAAACACCAGTGTTGTCGACGTGCCGGGCAAGCCCACGATGTGCACACAGCTACTACGCTTACAAAAACACATCGATCCACCTCGTAACGCTTGGCTCAACGCCATAAAATACAGGATAGAAGTACTCGCTGACTGCTTCGCATGAAACCGATTCGCACAATGCGTGGGATCTGCCGAATTTTTTATTACACTAAGACAACAGTGTGACTGGGACTTTTTTTCCTTTTTTTTTATCAGCGAAGCTGTTAAATGCAGCCATAATTCGTGCAGCCTATCCTGTGTGGCCTGCCCTGTGCGGCCTGCCAGGTATGTGCCACAAAAATTGGGTAAATCCCACTACTCACCACTGGTCCACTAAAAATGAAGAAGGCAACTGTCAACCCAACACTAGGGAACGGGAAAGGTGACGGCGGTTACGAGAAGACGCCGAAGCGATGGAAGGCCTACGCCAACGATGACCTGCTGGTAGATCTATGAGAGCTGCAAACACTTGGTTTCAGTGCGAGTTTCTGTCTCTGGAGTTTGGACGTCCGTGTCGTGACTGCGACTGTCTGTGGTTTAAATCGAACCTCTCTGCGCTGAGAATCAATGCAGAAACAACCTAGCATCACCTAGCTAAAGCCTAGCAACGACCGAGAAGCAACCTAGAAAGAACCCTCATCACCTAGTTAAGGCCTAAAAACAACATAGAAGCAACCGGATTAGCCTTCAGAATCGTCCAGTCACGCTGCGTCAAGCCTTGCGCGGCTTAGTGCAAGCTTCACCTATTTATTCTTTCTTCCCTTTCTTTGTCCCTCTCTCTGTACTCGTTCTCTCGCCCATCCGAGTTATTTTCTACAGGCGCTAAAGAGTTAAAAAGTGGGGGAAAAGTTACTATGCAGTCACAGACCCCTCGCCTGGAAAAACACGCTCGAATAACAGCGAAAGAAAGCATGCAGCGCCGGTACGCGCCAAAAAAAAGGGGAGGGGGTGTCAAGGCAGAAACTTGTGCTGCCAACACTTATTAAGAAATAGGCCAAATCTGCGGTGTAACAGTTACCGCAGTTACACCGCAGAATAGTGTCAAAAATGAACATGCGCATGACGTAACAGAACATTTGTACTTAACTACAGTACGAAAATTGAGCACGCACTGACGCGTCCACTTGCGATTATGGCACTGTCAAAACAGGAACCGTGGGTTGTTTTCTCTGGGTAACAATCCACCTGGATCGTTATCGGAGTATAATGTTGAATCGATGAATAAACCCCGAACTTGCTTTATAGAGAAGCAGATACGAGCGTAGGTGAATGTAAGCGAATTAAATAGCCAACTTCGCGCCAAAATCACATTCACACAGAAGAAGAAACACAAGACAGGACGGGCGCCCGTCCTGTCTTGTGTTTCTTCTTCTGTGTGAATGTGATTTTGGCGCGAAGTTGACTATTTAATTCAGACATGTACCAACTAGCCCGACAGCGTGTTCTACTAGAATGTAAGCGAGGAAACTCTTTGTGCATAACAACCGAGACACGTATATATGTCTTCGTGCTTAGATTTCGGTGCACGTTGAAGAATCCCATGGCGTATAAATTTCCGGAGCCCTCCACAACGGCGTCTCTCAAAATCAGATCGTGGTTTTGGGACGTAAAACCTCTACAATTATAATTATTACGTATGTCAGTAGTAAAGAGAAAATCGGCACTCACCTGCAGGATCGCGTTATTGGTGTCCACAGAGTGCAGCGACGAATGCGCTGCCATTGCAGCCTTGAGATCTTCCATTTTGTGGCTGCCCGCGACGGTGAGCACATAGCTCGACGGCCCACGATGAATCAAACAGGTGACACTCATGGTAGCAATGATCAAAGCGAGAGGACATCAACAACACCCAGCGTGAAAACTTCGCAAGCTTCGCGCGTTTTTTTTCAAACAACTATGCAAAAAACAATGCGGGTAGCTTTCTTGCTGAACAAGCCAGGCCGCGTTATCGGAATACAGCAACAGTTGGTCGCACTGAACGCCGCAGACATTTTTTCTCCGAGACGATTTGCATAGAAGTGTGTTTATCATAACAAGGCGTGTTGCAGTATAGGATAGCAACAAAAGTAACAAATTGATGTCAGTTACGAACTGCAGCCGCAGCATCGTGTATGACCGTTTCTGCGGTTTCGGAATGTAGTTTGCTACACGTTATTTCTGGCGCAATGCTTGAAACATGAAGATAGGACAGGGAAGAGACAAATGAGCGCCGCACTAACAACTGTTCATTGCACAGATTAATGTTCCATAAAGAAGCACGGGAAGTTTCATCGAAAAATATTGGTTCATTCAAAAGTTGTGACCTTTTGCGTAACAAAAAAAAACAAGTGAGAATGAAGTTTTGAGAAAAACAAGAAAGAAGTTTCCAAACGTGTTACATACATCTTCTTTAAATCTTGCGAGTTTATATGTAAAGGCTAAACATTTCATTTCAACTTTTTCCTTCACTAAGTGAATTAGTTTCCTAAGCAAGGCACCGTCCGCTTCATGGCCTATCCCTCGAGTGGGTTGAGCCAAAGTACTGAGGACTAGAACACTGTATGAGGAACCAACCAACCAACCAACATCATTGGACGGTTGTGAGACACTGAAAGCCGCCAAGGTCATAGCTACGACCTTCCTTAGCTGCCACGAGTTCACCGTCAGATTGTTTAGCGGCTCCTAAATTTTTTCGGGCTTGTTTTTCGTCAGGCGTTTGACAGGCGGCTGGCGTCCTTCAAGCGAGTTCGGTACCTGCTGAGGCAAGCTACTGTGGTGTAGTAGCCAGGATCGAAACCAGCCTGACTCCAGTTATCCAGAGTGCCACTATTTCCATTGTTGAACTGACATATAAAATATTATAGTCCAAACAAAACAGTATACGGGCCTACGTAGACATCTTTAGGGACACGCCGCCAGAGCATCCCATTGAAGCATTCATTCGCGTTTTGGGTTTTTACACAGACACATTTCGTAAGAACATATCGTCTGAAAAGAGTTCTGCATACACAGGCTTCAGTTTGTTCAGGATGTCTTTGTAAAAACCTACCCTGTGCTTGTATCGTCCTGTGCCCAGAGCATTCACTCGGTTGTAGGCACACCAACTTTTCACATTTTGTGTTTCGGCCTTTGTTTCATTCCGAACTTAGCCATATCTTGTTATATTCTGTAAGACAACAATCTAGGACACTGAACTGACGAAAAAAATAGCTTTCACAATGGTAGTACAACACGTTGGTGCAGTGTAAACACGATGTCACTTCGTGTGCCCCAACGTGGCAATTTGAATAAACAATGGCCGCGATTACCATTGCTCAATCTTATTAAAATTCAGGACACTTCATCACAAACTAATCTACATGTATCCTGCATATTCGAGCACAAACATAGCTTTGTTTTACTGATTGAAATGTATGTTTCGTTTTCACAAAATGTCAATCGGTTTCAGGGAGGTCTACCGGCACATGCAAAAACCAACATACTTCTCGAACAGAAGCACATAGAGACGTCATTTTTGCTGCAGTACAATTCCTAATGTCTGTGGATTCTTAAAATATCAAAAAGTGAAACAGTATTGAAAGTTGGGCTAGTTGGTACGATGTTTGTGTACAGCGCGAGGACCGACGAAGACAGAAGGGACACTTCTTTCTGTCTTCGTCGATCCTCGCGCTGTACACAAACATGCGAAAAGTGAAATTCGCTTTTTTCGAAAAAAAAAACAAAAAAAAACATCGTTTTCAAGGGTGGCGGCGTTTCAAGCCCTTGACGTCCTCTCATGGGAGGCCTAACCCGGCCACCCAAACCTGCTTGTTTCTGCTAATAAAGTTTATTCCTCCTCCTCAATGGTGGCAGGAGGCTGACGCTTTGGCCCATGTCAAGAAGTGTTGGAAACAGCTGCGTGACTGGCACTCAACTGCAACTTGTTCACAAATGGCCAGCCCAGCTAGCTGCCTGCCGTTGCTTCATCGTTGTTCGAAATGCGCGTTCTTTTCACCCAAGTATATGCTGCTTTTGACGCATATTCGTGATGCGCATGGCTGGGAACACAACTTTCGCATCGCGTGCGGCATTCAAGGGTGCCCGAAAACGTACAGCTTTGTAGACTCTCTGAAAAAGCATGTGTACCGTTGCCACAGAAGCTACATCGATTTCATTGACGCGCAACATGACTCGCGCAGTGCCGAGTGTGGCCACGGGAATGTGATCAGTGGTGATACCACGACAGTGCCGCCGTTCGTTTCGGAAGACGCCCATGGCGGCGACGTTTCGGATGTCTTGCACGGCATGTCATCTGCGGATGGTACTAGCGGGGATGCGCGCGACCGAACAGAGCCCCCCCCTCACCCAAGCAAAAAACTTTCGGCTTCCGATTTTGTTGCAAACATGCAAAAGAAAGTGTGTTTGTTTTTTTTAAGCTGACTGAAGAGCACAGCATAGCTCATTCAGCTGCAGAAGATGTCTTTAGCGACTTCAAACGCCTCATGCACGAAACACTTCAAGAGGTCGTCAGCTTGATACGAAACCATGAACAAGAGAGCTCTCGTTTGAACAAAGATCTGGATCATATCTTAAGCTCTGTCCCTCAAATGTTTTCTCTCTCACGATCGAGATTCTCTCGTGAAGTTTTTGCCAAGCAGCATTTGCCCTATACTGCACCACAGGAGCACAGGTTCACTACACAAACCCCAGAGACATTTCAATACGTACCCATACCTGCAGTACTAAAAAATGTGCTCGAGGTGCCTCACATTACTGACATGGTCTTCCACTCCACACCTCCGCATCCAGGCCACCTGCCAAATGCTATCTTGAGAGACTTCAGGGATGGAACTGTTTACAAGAACATGGGGGACATTATTGGTTTGTCAGAGGTGAACACAATCTTTTTGCTTTTGTATGCAGACGAAGTCGAAATTTGCAACCCACTTGGTTCAAAGAGGGGCACGCACAAACTTTTCCTTGTTTATTTTACCATTTTAAACATCCATGCTGCTCATCGGTCCCAACTGAAAGCTATCCACCTTGTGCTTGTTGCACGATACCAACATGTAACCAAGCACGGGCATGACAAAGTCTTCATGCCTCTTGT
>NW_023615979.1:0-29364 GCF_013339695.2 Rhipicephalus sanguineus
CACCGTTCAGTTAATCCATGGTCGCGAGGTCACGACAACGTTGGACGCTATGCTGCCGCACGAGGGTGACGACATTGATACCGACGCCGAAGAATTTACTCAGCGCGCCGAGGAAGCCAGACAGCTTGCCCGCGTACGCATCTGTCATCAGCAACATAAAGATGCGAAACGGTACGATCTGCGACACAAATTCGTTACTTACACACCCGGCGACAAGGTATGGGTCTGGATCCCAATACGTCGACGCGGACTTTCTGAAAAACTGCTGAGACGATACTTTGGTCCCTACAGAGTCATCCGACGCTTGAACGACGTGAACTACGAGAACGTTCCCGACATTGATTGCGGTTCCAGTCGCCGGAAGCATTCACCCGAAGTCGTGCATGTCGTGCGGATGAAACCGTACCTGTCCAGTTAACTCTGGTTGGGTTTCAGTGCATATGTGCGCGCTTTTCTAAGTAGAGCGCCTGGGCTGCGCATCGGGACGATGCGTCTTTCGGAGGGAGGCAAATGCCACGTGCGTGCTATGAGAAAGACGAAGACGACAGCGAAAAGGCTCATACGCGTTTTACAGGAGCCAGAATGAAGAAAGAAGAGGAACTCGCTTGCGCGCGGTATTAAAAAGACCGACCTGCTGTTCTCTCGATCTTGGCGTTACGACCTCTCTCTTGACGTCGCGAGAATATATAACACAGAAATCAGAAGTAGCATAACAATTCAACGTGCACACAAACCTTGTACACGTGTTGCTCTTGCATCCGTAGACAGCGCAGCGTTTCTTCGCGTAGCATGGCGGACTCATCGTCCCGAAGGGCGACAGCACGCCGGCCGTGTGCTGGCAAAACACAGTCACTGAAACGGTTCCCGATGGCTGCGATGGGCTATATTACCTTCTGCCAAGTACCACGACTAGAAAACAACGCTTATGCGAGGAAATCACCTACGGACGACAGGCACAAACCTACTGCGCAAAAACGAGCGACGCCATTTGCATCTGAAAATGCGCAAAACCGTTGGCCCATGTTACCAGACTGCCTGCATGTGCCCGCTGTTTCTGAAAATAAACGAAAAAAATTGGCCAATCAACCACATACCCAAGACTAAAGTTTGATTAAGGTAATCTACTAATTCAATTCGTGACAAATAAAATTAAAACTAATGAAAATAAACGTTTAATTAATTTTTCGTTTTCATTATTTGTCCCCCCCCTCACCTAGTAGCGCTTTAATCGTCACGCGGGTGTTGATGTTTGTCGCAATAGGTTTCCGACCACTTTTCGTTCCGACTTTCGCGACCTATTTAGATTGACCTTGGTCATATTCTTCAAATCCTCTCACCCTCCCATGCCACTTTTGGTCTACATCAAGTTAAAGAGGCGATCATGAGAGCACCCAGACGTAGGCGGCTAGATAGATAGATAGATACGTAGATAGAAACACTCAAAGTGGCAAAGGTTCGCTAAGAAATGCTTCGTATTTAAGATCGGCCAGTTCCACAACATGGAAACCATCGGATTCGAAGTGGCGCAGCCGGAATCCTGCCAAGTATGTTCTCTCTGTTATTAAAGATGATCTTTCTTGGGGAACTTAATAAAACGCAGAAATTTTGGTCTGTTTAGAAAAAGTTTATTTCACCACAGGACGCTACTAATAGTTGGGTACAGCGTCGTCATCAAAGACAGTAACATATACAAACGTCTAATCGCTATATACATGAAACGTTTTTACACAGAAGTCCAAGTCCACAGGACGTCTTCAACACATGCTACTGTGGGCTAACATACACTTACAACAATCTTATTTTCACATAATATACATGGCTTCGTGAACATACAAGCACATATGTACAACAGACGTTATGGTGTAGGCGATGTACAGATTGAATAATGTTAGCATGAAATGTATATATACAAGAACCCACGCGGATACGGGAACATGCACACACAGAAATAATAAATAAATACATGTTATATACATTCATCAAGCTCTGTCTGATGACCTGGCTTTCTGTCTTTCTGTTTGTCGGCACGTCACTCGATTCAGCCACCCGGCCAAAGTTGAACCACTTCCCCAAGGGCCAGCCATCTGGAACGGCTGACTAGGTTCATAATTGTGTACATTGTTGATCAAAAAGCAAACATTACGCATATCTGAGGCGCAACATCACTAGGTAAGTATTAGGTGGTGTGTTCCTTTAATAGAAAATGCATAGATACGTAATTCTAGAGACCATAGTTTTTTAAGCTTTGCTGAAAATGTGACTGCGCTGAAACTTGCCTTCCTTCGTGCCCTCTGCACGAGCTCATTGTTGTGTTTCGGTTTCGGTTCGGTATTGCACTGTACGAATGCCATGGTGCGCCGCTCTGGCATTCCTGTTTTACCCAGGCAACGTGTAAACAAAAGAGTGTGTGGAGAGCACTCGTTGAGTGCGGACGTTTCTTCTGCGCTTCACGCCAAACCGCGTGTTCGGGCTGGCTGGCGTCCCCGCCGGTCGCATTGGTCACCACCGGTCTTCGCCTGCTGCTGCGCCGGGACTACCAGCCCGCAACACAGCACTCATGGTTCCCGACGTATTGCCAGATGGCGTCCATATCTCGCGCAGCGCCTCTTCTATCGTCTTTAGACGACATTTGCATGGTTATGGCGCTCGACTGCTGACCCGAAGGTCGCGGGATCGAATCCCGGCCGCGGCGGCTGCATTTTCGATGGAGGCGAAAATGTTTGAGGCCCGTGTACTTAGATTTAGGTGCACGTTAAAGAACCCCAGGTGGTCAAAATTTCCGGAGCCCTCCACTACGGCGTCTCTCATAATCATATCGTGGTTTTGGGACGTTAAACCCCAGATATTATTATTACGACATTTGCAGCGAAGCACGCAGATACGCGGCCATTTTTTTTACATGGCCATCTTATGCGCCCAGGTGCCTTGCCTTGAATAAATACAATTAATGTAAGCCTGCAATTAGCGTAGTTAATTCAAATTCGAAGTGCTGAATAAAGAAACAAATATTCACTCCCGCCTTTGGTCGCGTGACCTGCGTCACTGGCTAAGGGACTAAGGACTAAGGGACGCAGCTTCGCCGTAACAATTCTACCTCTTCGCTGCAGTGTTTGTCTAATGATTGTACAGGGTGATTCATTTAAAATTGACCTGTTTCAATGAGCTGTGGTTTTGTTACAAAGTATCCGATTTTAAAGGACCCCTGACACCGAATTTGGAAACGCGAGATGCTTGTGTTGTTTCATAGTCCTGCATGCGGGGGTACTTCTGACCGATTAGGAGTGACGAGAGTTACCTTTAAGATATTTTAATTTGGTTTTAAAGTAAGCCTGAGTGCTCATCTGAACTTTGAACTCCTATCAACGTAACCACTAGTATGACGTAGACGTAGGCCCCTTGTGACGTTGCAGAGGTAAAGCAAGTATTGTCGACGTCACAGACAGAAATACGCGCGGTGCACTGTGGTTATAGTGAACAAGAACCAACTTCCTAGTGGCGCAAACGGGAGGGCTCAGGCGTTCCTCTTGGCGAAGAAAAATCCAGGTGGCGCCAGTGCAACTTTTTCTAGTCGCACCGCCCCTTCTGCTGTAGGCGCTTGCGCGCGTTTCTTGTGTGCATTTCTCCACGTTCCGCGTCGTTGTAGCGGTGCCAGTGGCGGTGCCGTGCATTAATAGACAGTTTCAGTTGAGCGCCCACTACATATACGTGGACGCAGCCTGTCATTGGGAATGGCTGGTAGGCTGCGTCCGCAGAGCTGCTGCGGATGCCCAAATAAAACTGTGTAACGCGTTTAACAGAGAACGTGTATGCCGTTCGCTTCGACTAACTTCCAATGAATATAGTACTCGGTTGTTTCAGGAGGTTGAAACAACTTACACACGTAATTGTACCCGCGATTGAGAATAATTTCATTCTAATTTTAAGCAACTTGCACGCGGCGGGTGCGTGAGATCGAACAGTGGACCATACGCTGGGGATGATAATTTTCGTCATTATTTGCAGGTCAACACATTAGAAGAAAGAAAAATTAAAGCGCTTTCGGGTGAGGACGTACAACTGTGGTGTCTAAGCGGCGTCTGTAGTGAACTGGAATCGATTATAATTTATTATCATACTCTTATGTTTTTCTTCATATTTCACTACAACTGCTTCGACTAAGGCGCAGCTACCATATTTCAGACGCCAGTGATACACCAGCTCACGGCGTCTCACCGTTCTTCAACGCCGGCGGCGTCAGCACTAGACGCTTGTAAAAAAAATAATAATAACTGCCGGGTGGCAACCAAGGAGGTTAAAATACCTCCTTGGTGGCAACAAAAAGAGCAACGCATAGTGAGTCCACTATAGGCGAACGCATCGGAGCGCTGGAAAAAAGTTCAGCCGCGATCCTTGCGGCAAGGAGACGCATTCGGTTTCAGCCGCTGTATTGCCAGGCTCCTCCGTTCAAAACATTCGCAACCTCAGCGTCTGCCACTTGCGAACCGTCGTCGGACTCGTTAGACGATGAGTAGGGCCACGAATTTGTGTCTGACAGCGATGACATCGTCTACCACGTGCTCGACGAGCAGACGAACTTCTCCAACTGGCAACTCAACAAGCGCGTGGCTGACGTCACCCAATACTGAGCGTACGTCATCACGCGTGCCCCGAGGCCCGACCGCCGCGGCACGGCGCTAGTTTCTTATCCTCTTTCGGCGCGCGTTTTGAACCTACACTAAAAATGACCATAATTAACGCTGCTAGGATTAATTAGACATGACGTAGGAGCATTTGCGGTGTCATTCCGTGATTACAAGACATAGACCTACTTATTGCAACATAAATGTCACAAACAAAAAATCGGCTGTCAGGGGCCCTTTAATGCGGTTTGCGGCAAAACATTCAGGAAAAATGACAATTTAATTGAATGCCCCGCTTTTATATGTGCAAAACCGAAAAAAAAACAATAAATAAAAAATGACGAAAACCCCGTACTCGTATACAAGGATGGATGGATTGTGCCTATAAAACGTTGCCCTTACCGCTGGACAGACTCAGAGACGGCCGGCGCTTATAAGCGTTTCTTCATTACCAGCGAGATGGCGCGAGGAACGCGTCGGCGATAGGGAGCCTTGATGCGCATTTTGTTAGAACTAATTAATGGTGACATTTGTTAGGTCACGATCGTCCTGTGTACACTTGTGTGTTCGTGCATTCTTTTTTGTGTTTGAGCAGCGCGCTGCAAGTGTCGAGCTGTAGTCGGCGAGCTCGCTCGCTTCTTATATTTGCGCAGGGAGAACCTTGCCCTTCCGCTGTCTGCTCGCGCGGTTTTGTGGTGGTGAGGGGAAGAGGGTTGTTTCAAGCTTTCACCGTGGTGTCCGCGCTCATGTTACGGAGCGTACAAAAGTCACTCGAGCTCAAGGGACGCCGCTAAACGAACAAACAGACGATGAGCGCGAACTATCAAGTGTCACAGCTCGACACTTGAAGCACGCTAGTTTCCTTCGCTGCTTCGGCCGCCTGTGCAACAGGAGCGCTGTTCAAACTGAGAGTATCCATTGGTGAGCCTCACTTCGTATAGCATTAGTTTCTTGCTATCGCATTCATTGCTTCGCCCTTGCGGCGAAACTGTGACTTTTTTGTAATTGCGCAAAAAAAAACGGACGGAAACACGAAGGGCGAGAAAAGGACAAACAAGCGCAGACTATCAACTGAAGTTTTATTGCAAGAACGAGGCAATATAAAGGGCAGGAAAAAGCGAGAGAGGGCAAAACAAAGAGGAGACAAAAGGCACGAGGGACCAAATCAACAAAAAGTTTGGCCACATCAGGCATGGCACACCCGTCATACAAAACCAAGATAACTTAACTCTTTATTATGTATGGCGACAGAGGGAACACTGACGCAGGACTCAGAATTCTTTTGAATATGCGCAGCCTCAATTAGTTCTCGCGCTCTTTGGTTCTTATGCCAGAACAACACAGAGGTATCACCAAAGAGCGGAGTCAGGGGCGTAGCCAAGGGGGGGGAGGGTTCAGACCTCCCCCCCCCCCGAAATTTTTCAGTTTTGCTTGCGTATATATACACGCACACATACAAACGCACGCACGAACACATATATATAAAGTATGGTTGAACCCCCCCCGAAAAAAATTTCTGGCTACGCCTCTGAGCGGAGTGCAGCCGCATTTCTTCCAGTGGGCTGCTGGATGAAGACCGGAGTGGCCTTTCAGAGAATTAAAATGTTCTCGAAGTCTAACAGTAAGGCAACGACCTGTTTGTCCCACGTAAACACGTTTGCATGACAAGGGTATGGAATAAACAACCCCAGTGATACAGGATACATAATTATTGACATGACTAACATTACAATAAGTATGAATCATTACCAACTAGACCAACTTACCACTCTTCTGCGCTTCGTTCCTCCGCTCGGCACGGTCGCTGTGCAAACAGTACCAGAACTGGTTAAGAATTTGTTCCGCCTATAAAATATACTGAAAGGTCTGGTTTCGAAACGTTCGTCGCATCATTACACATCTGAAGCGCCTGTGAAGTGCCTCCGTGACCTTCATATCTGCAGCACTTTTTTGTTTGGTATTACTTGCTGATGGCGTGTTTTTGTCGTTGCTGCCCCGTACCATGTTATTTATTGCACTTCTCAAACACCGAAAAAGTAGAATGATAACCGGAACGTCACTTCGTAAACGTGAAAATTGCGTCTTGCCTCTTTCATTCGCTTGCCGACGTCTTGCGGTATTCCGCTGCTTTTTACAGCGAAAGCTGGAACGAGGTTCGAACCTGGGCCCTCCGCGTGGGAGCCCAGTGTTCTACCGCAGAGCCATGCCGGTGCTTGAAACAACTTTGCAAAGAGACCCATACAGGCTTCATGTCGGGACGAAACCACATTGACATATGTAATGTAGTGTGTTAGAAGAGTAAAATAACAGCCAGGCGTCACAAAAAACCGATTTCTGTAACCAGGCGTCATACAATGCGAATTGCGCAACGAGTGGGCTGTTGAATGCTTCCAACCCATTACAAAGGGCTCTGCCATATTTCTTCATCGTCGTCAGCCACAGTATCAGTAAAGTGCACATAATTACTTACAGGTATTTAGCGGGTACCACTGTTCTCCACAAAATGACGAAAAATTGCATAGTGGCTGCTTCCCTAGTTTAAAAAAATTATGATGATTTATAGCGAATAGTGAGTTCCTCGCAAGTGCACTACTATTGGTTGCCAAGGAAGCCCATAAGGCTCCCATGGTCCATTCCCTCAATATCTCAATAAAGTTAATCCTCTCCCTCTCTCTCTTTGTCGCGTAACGTGCGTTATAAAGCACGGTGGCAGAGTTAAATAAGGACCGGGCGTCACACAATGCGAATTACGTAACTAGGGGGTCGTTTAAAGCTTCCAACCCATTACAAAGGGTTCAGTCATAATTCTTCATCGTCATCAACCGTCGCTTTAACAAAGTGCACATAACGCCTTACAGATGGTGCCTCGCTTCTCCGCAGAATGACGAATAATGTTGGGGTGGGCGCTTCCCAGCTTCACAAAAATTTTTATTTGTGGTGTAGTGTTAGTGTACTTGTTTTAGTAGCCACAAGAGAGTTTATAACGCGATCTAGAAATGCCGCTCTTCCAGCTTTCGCTGTGACTGTGCTGCATGCGCTTTCTGCGCAGGCCTGGCGTTTTTTTTTTTTTTTTATTCAAGAAAGTGCAATAAAATCATATTGCCGGTAATCGGGCATGCCTCAAGTGGTTTTTGTGCATCGGTCTCGAAGAGCAACACATTTTTTTGTTTCGTCTGCTTACTGCACTTCGTGTTTTTCACTTTTAAGTGAGCTGAACAAGCTTTGCGGCAAAATGCAATGCAAGCAAAAATAACATAAAGCGTGTCTCCGAGAATGTCTCTGTTGTTACTGAGAGATTTTAACTAAGGCTCTCATTATAACATTGTTCTAACTATACAGCAGGCGTTGCAAAGCGCGATTAAGCGCTGGTAGCGACGCGACGAGCGTGCTTGCCGTATCTTCCTGTTACCACTTCCCTGCTTTCGCATAAACATAAGTCGGAGGGCAACCGATGCACGAACTGCACGCACTCTTCGCCAAACGTGTACGTTCCTAAACCGTGTGTATCGATGCGATAATCTCAACGACCGCCATGTTGCATGTACAGTCGTGCCACCTACAGACCGTGAAAGTTGCGAATAGTAGGGTAGCGGAAAAGGGAAGTGAGGGGTGAGGGGAGAGCATAGCGTAGCCGTGTAATAGCATATAGTAGCAATTGGACGGAAAAGTGAAATGAAGCTGATGAGGAGTAATGTGGGAGAGAGGAGGAGGGGAGAGGACGCCACTGCATCACAAATGAAGGTTTCCTTTCCCGCCACGGAGGCCTAGCAGGCTGTACGGTTGAACCCTAGGGTGCGCTTGCACGTGAACGCGAGCGTCGCTGAAGGAACGCAGATCCTTCAGCGACGCTCATAGGCTGAGTTCGTGCTGTCTGCTTCTACTCTGGTGTTTCGTCCCAAGCTCAGTTTAACTTCACACTTGCCAACTACCACCCCCCCCCCCCCCCAACACAGGCTCCTTGAGTTCGTCGATGAAGGACAGGCGAATCACAGCTCCGCACTTCCTTTCACGTTGAGTGCAACTGCATAAATTCTTTCGCGCGGAATCACCTGCCTCGCTTTGAGCCGCGGTACCTTACGGAAGTAGCAAGTATAATTCTTACAATCGGGGTCGGCCCCAAGGTTGGCGAGTTTTACAAGCTGCGATGCTTTATCTATATGCATGTCGTAATGCAGCCGCGAAATGTCGTAATGTGCCAATCCTTGTGTAACCGCTGTGTGGCTTTATATCGCTCCGGACACCAGTCGTGCATATCAGTGCATAACCGTTGACTCGGCCGAGCTTTTGTCACAGCAAGAGTGGCGCGGCCATTTGCGCAATGAACGCGCGCCTGCCGCGGCATGAAAGCTGTGCCTCTCGAGTGGACGGTGTTCGCGGCATGTAGGTTGCTAAGCAGCCCGGCTATGTCGTACTTTCTTTTTCCCTCTCGTCGAAACCGATAAGGGATGAGAGCTCGCACAAGCTCCAAGTTGCTGATGTGCGCAATACTGAACGAAAGTGGTTCAGTTATACATACCGGCTGTACCGCTGCATCGACCTACATTGGCGGGTATTCACAGAAGTTGCTAGCGCACGTGTCGTATGTTCACCGCCGTGGGTTCTTATCTGCGGAAGGCGCTCTCATCATCGCTGCATGCATGTAAGTGCTAGCGTACGCGGTTGTCGTCTTGTATACTTAACGTGGACATTTCTCAAGTGCGTTCTTGCTCTTTCTGCAGAGGTTGCGGAAATTTTCTTATTGGGGAAATCTCGAATGCGCTTTAGCCTCGGGGCATATACTCTATAAAAGTTCTACGGGATCTCTTGCGCTATCGTTAAGACTTAAAGGCTAAACGCTTTGCGCCGATGCATTAAAAAGGTCCGACTATACAGCGTCCTACAGCGTCCTCCTCGGACCCGCTTTCTATATATATCTCGTCGCTCCATCAGGAGCCTGCTGACGGCCGTCTGCATCGACAGATAGAAAGTTCAACTGCATGCGCAGAGCGTTACTTGTTACATTGATCTTTGAAGAAATCTATGGTTTCTTAGAGTGGCGTAAATCATGGAGGGCCAGGGGGATCCTGACCCACCCTGTGTTCAGGCTGGGGGGCACACCATTTGCAAGTGTCCGCACCCCCCGTCCTTCTTCTGAGGAGCCCTTCCAAAGAGCAGAACCAAAGTAATGAAGTGAAAGCAGTTGCTTTCCATTTCAAGAGGCACTGTAGAACGCAAGCTTTCTGAAACGTTACAGGTTACTTCTGACGTGCTGAAATATTTATTGCGCTTGGCTTTACAATACAAGATTATTAAAGAATCCCTGATCATCTACCGTTATTTATTTATGTCGACGGTTTGGGGGAAGCCATTGACGATATAGTGGGAATCCGACTGCAGGACTATGATTCTGTTAATAATAAAAAAAAAAATCACCGGTGAACATAAACATGCTTTACAAGAAAGTTTCCAGGGATAAATCGTGGCAGGCTGTTTCTAACAGGTATATATACGCAATGAGGAGTGGATCTGAAGTTGAAGAAAAGCTGTACCTTTATGCGTTATAACGAGAAAGTGCTATTTTCATTTGATGGTTTAACCCCAAATGACATATTAGCTGGAAGTATGCTAGAGCCTTTCGAGTTGCACTTAGTGATTAGTTTCACCGGTGTATGTTTGTAATATTGGCTGCCCAGTGCTGTTAGATTAAGCTTGCTGATTCGACGCCGAGGCCCATGATAGTGTTTCTATTTCATTTCAACGCATAATATTAATTTTTATGAAATTAAAATAAAAACCTATAGTTACAAAACCTAAATGGCCACCATGGCAAGATGTGTGTCCCCCCTTGTGAATTTTCTGGAATTACGCCACCGATTTCTTTACACTACAGTTCTGACATACCATGCAAGAAAAAAAAAAGGATCCTTCCACGTTTACCCAATGACCAAAAACTACGTTTCCGGGTGAGACTACGCTTCAGTATGCGGCATCGTACACGGCTGGTGCCGTGCGTTATAGTAGCCGGCAAGTCCTTGACGAGCGGGCGTTACGCTAACGCAATGGCGCTCCGCTTGAATAAGCACGTAAGGCTCCATCACTTCAACCATGATACGGCGCAAGCAGAGGAGTTTCTATGTGAGGAGGAAATGGAGAGAGTTTGTTTTGAATCACATAGAGTCGTACAAACAAGTACGCACGCATATACATTGCGGGCACACGCACACGCACGCGCACGCGCACACGCGCGTGCACACGCGCACACACAAACGCGCGCGTATATATAGTGTATGCCTCTCCGCCGCTGTGACCATGCACTTGACCTCGGCATTTATTCGTGGAAGTTTGCCGACTTTGTCGCCGTGTGTATCAGCTTCGTGGCTCCCGAAGGCGCCGCGCTGCCCTTTCGGTAATCGACCGCAGTGGAACACCACGCTTGTATACTTCTCTGAATTTCGGCTTTCGCTCGCAGTCGGACGAGCCAGGCAGATAAGCGCTCGATCAGCGATCACGGCTCCACGGGAATGCTTGCATATACGTGGGCGTTGATTTGGAGAAGAGAGCTGCGAGAGATATGCGTTAGTTAGCGTGTGGCGCATTCCATTTGGTCAGAGTAAACTTGGCCGCGCACTTTTCGGAGGCTGTGATGGACGTGTTGTCCCCAAGTAAGACTAGGCGAAAAGTCGGACGGTGAGGAAGAGGGTGAGCATGAGGAGGAAGCAGAGACAGCCGAGCCCAACATCGCGACTTGGAGGCCATCCAAGAACGCGCCGCGACCGGCTGACGCCTCCAATAATGCATGTACACGAGCACGAGAGCGCGAACCTCGTACGGGGAATGCCGGGCGCTTCGCTCGAACAGGAGTGAAGGCCCTGTGAATTGACATCTGCGCAGCGAGCACGCCCTGCAGATCAGCGGAAGCCGCCATGCCCACGTTTGGCATTCGTATACGCATCATATATTGGTATATGATGCGTATACGAGTGCGTTTCGAGCAGCGATCCGACGCGGAGCGCGCGGCGTGTCTCCGGTCCGTATTTCGCTGGAGAAATTGGCAACCCGTCATTGACTGATAACTGGGACGGCGCCAGGATTTTCCCCTTTGGGTGAGCTATACAACTATAGACCTTACAGAGGTGGCAAGCGCTCTTGAAAGAACCAGCTGTAGCGTTGGCTTTCCGGCACTTTAAGGGAGAAGCGGAAAGACGGTTTGAGGACAGGTTTAAGTTTCTGCGGGTCAGCTTGACTGCACCCCCTCCCCCCCTTCTCGCTTTACTTTTGCGCCGCCCCTGACGCTCAAAGTGGGCTAGAATAATTTTTGAGTCGTTCAATTCGACGACATGACAACACAGGTTGTATATATGAAGGTATGCATGCTCTGAGTGGACGCCATCTATACGAGGTGTACCAGTTAAGTTTAGCCAAGCAAACTTAAACAAAATATGAGCACGAGCTCCTACAATGTACGTTTCGCCGCTCCATAATGTGGTGCCGGCCTCTGCACGTGACGTCAAGACTGAAAAACGCAGAAGTTATGTTGTCTTCTTAGGAGTGAAAAACGCACGTGCCATATAATTCCTTTACATCAATAATTACACGCCATCTGTACAAACAGGTGGATCTTTAATAGGAACTCATGTGCCGATATATATTATTAGATGCGAAGCAGCTTATGGCGGGGGCTTTGTCCCTCACTCCCGCGTCCCGCGGCGTCCACCCCCCGCTGCGCATGCTCGCCCCCTCCCCCCCTCTCTCCTCTCCTACGCTCCCCCCTCTCCTCTAGGAATCTTCTACTTTACGGAGCGGCGAGCATGACAGATGGTGCGACAACGGTATACTCCGCTAGGGGCGCCACGGTAGTTCCGCGGTATGAAAACGACGGATTGCGCGCGCCTCATTCTCTCTCCTGTGCAGCGCCGCGATGAGCGCTCGGGCCGCTGCCGCGAAACGGGAGCGGAGACGTGGCGATCCCGAACTTCGGGCTCGCGAAGCCGAAAGGAAACGTGAACGGCGGCAAGCGGACCCTGAACTCCGGGCTCGGGAAGCCGAATCAAAACGTCGAGCGGCGGATCTCGAGGCGGCGCGGCAACGCGAAGCCGAATCGAAACGTCAACGTCGAGCGGCGTTGTCTCTCTTCTCTTATACATTCTCATTCGTCCTCTCAATAAAATAACACCATCTCCCGCTCAAGCGAACCATCTCCTCGCTGCTTTGCATCCACACATGGTTCCCTTTAGCGGGAGATGGTGTAATTTTTTCGATGTAGAGGTCTTGGTGCGTATGGCCTTCTTTTTTTTTTGTTGAAGACTTATTGCACATTTTTATACCATAATTTCTGAAAATCTGCTTTCCTACCACTGTTTCACAACCGTTCCAGACATAGTATGCGTGCGCAGGGTTCCTCATTATGGGGCCAAAGTCTCATCGCAGCGCTCCCCCCTTCCTGCCCCCCCCCCCCCTCCCCCGCTTGTTGAGTCCAAGACAACATGCTCCACAATGGATGAAAAAATGAAAATGACGTGCTTCTCACAATGGCCTACCTTTGGTCCCTGGCTTTCCTATAAAGATTGGAAGTAAACAGTACTTGCAATGCAAGAGCAGGGGCCCTCGGCCGCCATTAAAGAAACCTGTGTGGCCATAATTCTGCTCTTCAAATAATAACGACAAAGGTCCGATTCAGTAACGGTATGGGGCAGACTTTGCCCCTCCCACCCCTTACATGAAGGGGGGGCGTGCGCCTGTGGTTTCAGGTAAAAGAAACGATGTATGCCTGAAAGGACTATATCTTGTCACATTTGTCTGACCCATATCAAACGAATTCACCATGCCCATACAGCAGCAGGTGTAAGTCGTTCAGATACCACCATTCCACGAACCGTAATTGAAGAGGCACGCAGACCATGCTAAGGATACGACCTTCACGATCAAGTCCACTGTGTGTGTGTGTATGTATATATATATATATATATATATATATATATATATATATATATATATATATATATATATATATATATATATATATATATATATAACCGTAGTTACGTGGTGCGCAAAATGATAGCATAAGACCGAGCTGTTTCTGTTTCCTCCGATATGTGTAAAGGTTCTTTCATTTTAAAAAGATGCGTTTTTCTTTTCTGTGATAGGACACAAGCGCTGTGATGCCCTGGCGTGTCTGTCCCTATTGCCCCCACCCCAGGGATAGCAAACCGTAAACGCCTGTTAACTCCTCATTTTTCTCCTCTCTCTCTCTCTTTCTCTACCTATCTCTCAGAATGAGTAATGATATTTGGGAATACATTATGCATATAGGCGGACACTGCAACTTTCATAATCAGCACCTGGGGTCCAACCCATAAGACCCGCCTCAAGCTATCTAAAACGATCTGGGCCTGTATTCAAAGAAAGGCTTACGATGTAGAGTTGTTCGTAAGAGAGTATTCTAGCCAGTCCTGCTGCATAACATGTCATTATCGAAGCCTGCTGACCAATAGCAAAAGTATACTTACGAACGAAAAGATTTGTGAATTCGGCTCTTGCGTTGAGGTATAATTGTTATGCGGAAAGCAGGGAGGTTAACTAGAAAATAAATATCCAGTTTGCTACCCCACAACAATAGTCTTTAATGAAGGAAGAACAAGAAGAGATAGCTCAAATGCCACAGGTGCCATAAAGGCAACACAACCTAATAAGATCGAACAGGCTAAATGAATATCTGCCAAATCCTTGTTTACAATTAGATGCCAAATTAAGATCGTCTTTGTCGTCATCACCATCGCCACCACCTAATTTTGTTGGCTTGGGGAGAAAGTGTCAATGTGTAGCCGTTAACAACAAGACAGTATGTATGCTGTTCTAATCTCAATTTCCTTTCTTTGTGTCTCTTACACGAGAAACTCAAGTCTTCGGAGCGCTGCGTGATCAAACCATGGCTTTGACCCAATTAAGGCTACCTGGAATAAGGAGGGTACCCGCATAGCGTGCAGAAGTGCGTCTTCAAAATTAATGTTTAATCTCTCTCACTCTGCTGATACGGCACTTCTGTATTTTGCATACATAACTGGCAGTCCGCTTTACTGGAATTACGTTGTACATCGCTTTCCCCTCTCAATGCTTCGTCAGATACATAGCGAGGCAGTGACCGCTACAAACGTTCGTGCGAGTGCGACTTGTCGCTGACGCACCAATCTTGCGTCATATGATATCTAACGGCGGGATAGAACATTGTAAGCCATAACATAACATAAATAAGTCATACAGCTTGCATTTGGGCTGAAAATGTATATATACGAACATATAACGCCTTCACGATGAACTGTGCATATATGTGTGACCCGAGGAGCGATAGTTTGACTTGTGAACGACAGTTCCGATGAAAACTGCGCGCTTGGTAAGCAAACTTGCGCCTGTTGCTCAGAACATTCGCGGTATTGCTCGCATTCATTCATTTTAGATCGCCTCCCAAATGCTGCCCTTCGAGGGTCTTTGAACAACATAAAAGGGAGGGCGGCAATAGAGTTCATCTCAGTGCGCGCGCTTCGGAGGTCCCGCAACGTCGGCATGCGAGTCGGGATACAAAGACACCGCTTATCTGTCAGTGTTCGCTTATTTTCTTAGCGGCGCGCGTCCCGCGGTCAACGCTCTTCGTTTGACTTGGCTTTGAGCATCCATACGCGTATACACGACCTCTTTGCAGATCTTCGCCGACTATATGGCTATACGCCCAGAGTTGCCTCCATTTTGCTATGGTCAGCTATATACATTTACAGATACGACACTTGGTTCGCGCGCACGTGCAGTTTACTGCTTCAAAAAAGCGCTGAACGCTGCCACTTTTGCAAAAACAACATTGAGCGGCGTCTTATCGTGGAAATGTGTTTTTCTCAAAGCGAGTTTCTTCGCCAACCGTTCTTTAGCGCCTTGCTATCTAACTCAAGTGCAGTGCGGCAAAGAACTAAGCCGGGGTATATAGAATATTCGAGAAGCTGTGCTACACAGTGCGAATGCTGCTGGAGCATGCAGGATGCGCCATTGTTTACAGCTGTAAACGACACCTGGAAGTCGCAGTTTATACATGTGAAAACGGCGCTTAAACGCCTGCAGATAATGAAAATAGTGTGTGTGTGTGTGGGGGGGGGGGGGTGCATGGGTGCATGGGTGGGTGGGTAGGTGGGTAGGTGGGTCTATATATAACTTGTGCATATGCAAGGGCCGCACTTATCTTTTTTTTTCGAAATTTGGCTACAAGTGCGGTGCTTACACGGGATTCACTTGGTTAAATTATCTGATTATGCTTGTCTGACATGCGCCGTTATTCGTCTCCCTCCGAGATTGCGCTCCATCATAGAAGCGTACGCTATCATATTTCATAATGAATGTATTCATTCGTTCATGCACGCAACGCAAATGAGTACTCGTCTGTGCTCTTATACGTACGGTTCACGGGTACATTCATGGATTAAGTCATATTCTGGAGTAATACTGAAAGGCGAGCTAGTTGGTACATATACATCGTAATAACTTTTCTAGCGCAGACTAACACACAGACAAAGAGAGGGGACGACACCAGCGCTAGTGTCGTCCCCTCTCTTTGTCCGTGTGTTAGTCTGCGCTAGAAAAGTTATTACGAAGTGATAGTCTGTGCTGCCCATGGCATTGGAGACCCCTGTAATCTTAAAGCTGTTGACGATTCCTTGAGGGAAAAGAATTTTGAGGGCTCGTTTTTTTGTTTCACACAACATTAATTAATACCAGCAGATAATGAAGCTAAGGAAAGTATAGGGGATGCTAGTTGTACGGCTTTAAGTGTATTGTATAATAATTGTGATATAGATGTGAAGGCAGTTAAGTGGACAAAAAGACAACTTACCACCGGCAGGGACCGAACCTGCAGCCTTCGGCTTTGGTATTCGTCGCTTAAAACTACTGCTTCGCGATTTCCTTTTCCTCTGCTGTATTATTTTTCTCCAAATTTCGGGTTCCCAAATGGGGGAATCTGTGGCAAAATGTGCCAGGAAATTTACAACAGACTCAAACCACACCATGTATATATGGGTACTCTAAGTTCCCTCTTTCCTCAAACAATTCATATCTAGTGAGGACCAGTAGCAGTGGGAGGCTGCTTTACGCAGCTCTATGCCCGACATTCAGGAGGTCATGCTGGAGTGGAGTGACAGTGTAGAGGATGCCTACTTCAAGTAGTTCCTCCCCCCACCCTCTATTCAACTGCCCCTTCCCCTTAAACAGGGATAAATATAGTTGTTCATTAATTCATTCATTTCATCCTAAAACCTGCAGCTACACAAAACCTGCAAGAATACTTGACAAGTTGTCATTATAAAAATTAGCGGTCGTATTAGCTTCTATCTGGTATATGTGCTCTCTGTTTCAATCTTCAGTTGAAACATCATATATGTAGAGCTGTGTACAGCTCTTCCATTGTTCAATGCTGTTAGTCGTTCACCTTTTGCTGTGAGCACATGCAACTTTTTAGATGCGTAGCAGCTCTTTGACTAGCCTGTGTAACGCTGTCCGTCCGTCCGCACAAACGCGAGGCAACGCGCTTTCCTCGGCGCAGGTGTTGGAGCGGTGCCAAGTAGGTCACGCCGCAGCTGGGCGTTGACGACAAGCACCCCTCGCACGCTTCCCTCGCATGTGCGCGCGTACGTCACTCTCTCCCTCACCCGCCGGAGCGCCGCAGCTGCCGGCTGCAACGCCCGCTCGCCTCCCGTGTCTGCGTTTCAAACAAACGTTTACACCAGTAAACGCTACACCGAGTTTCGCTTCAAACGAATCTTCCAGCGCTCACCGCAGCACCCGCGTTAGCGCCGTTCAACCCGTGACGCCACCCGTGCGCAACGCTGCTGCTTCGCATCCCATCAGCGTTCCCTTCGGGGAGATGGTCCGTTTTTTTTCTTTGAGTGGCACAGTGATGGCCCTAGGCGCTACTTACATATTTTTTCTTTAGTTTGTGGCCGATTATATATGCGCGGGGATGCCGTGAGCAGCACAACCTTCGATTGAGCTATTGCAGCGTGACCGCTACGAGAAAATAATACCTATATTTATTCCCTGGATCTGTGCCTGTAATTGAAGGACAGGCTGGTGGGAAAGCGTGCAGATGAAGGTAAATGAAGGAGCTAAATTCTCGACGTTTCGGTGAATGGACTTGTATACCAAGAGCTTTAACGTCTAATTGGACACATGAGTAAAGGATGCAAACAATATCGTTTCTTTCTTGGTCCAGTGTTTCAGTTGAGCTGCTCAAACTGTGCACTTGAATGCTGCGGGCTGATTCCACAAGCGTTATTGTTTCACGTTTGCTCTGAGTTGCGTCTTGCGACCACTGTAATCCGATCGCCTTCCATGTCGCGCACGCATTTACAAATGTTCTTTTAAAGGGGTACTGACACGAATATTTTCAGTTGTCGTTTTTTTTGCGTCAAATGAAAGGTCAAGCCCTCAAGAGCCTATAGAAAAGGTAGTGCTAAGCGCGAGTGCGCCCTGAAAAAGTAACTACAGTATGTTTTTAAAAGCTAGTTTCGGTTCCTACTGTACCCTGACGTCACAACACGGTATGAGCTTCTCGTCACGTGCTCGCACAATATGTAGTGACGTATCCACGGCTGCTCCGCACCGTGGCTTTGTTGGTGACGCACAAGCAGCCATTATGGTGGCTAGAGGGGGAAGTGTGACGGGCGCTGTATCCCCGCCGTGGGAGAGCGATGCGCGGAACGCAATGAAAGTTCTGGCCGCCGCAAGGGGCGCTGGTGTAGTAGTAGGTGCTCGCGCTCGCCGCGCTTGCTTTGGCTCGCCTGGACTCGTTCGTTCTCTCTGTGCTGTGCCGTCACCTTGTTCGGATGCCTCGCCTTCGCTGTCGTCGTTTGTTTACCCACGTGTCCTGCGAACCATGCCGTCAAATCGCGCAAGTACATGCTTCGTCCCTGGCTGTAAAGGCGGGTATAGATCGTGCTCGGAGAAGCTTTCGGTCTTTAAAGCCCCGAAGGATCTCTCGAGGCGAGAGCAATGAGCTCGAAATATTAAGCGGACTGACAAAGAGCTGACGAGGGACAGCGTTGTTTGCGAGCGGCACTTCGACGTGAGTTTCATCGGAAGGACATACCAACACATTATAAACGGTGAGGTTGTTGAGATACCCCGCGTTTGTCAGAAGACGCTGTGCCTACGGTGTTTCCGAACGCACCGCGAAGTAATTTACCAAAAAAAGAAAAGCAGACAGGAGTGTCCAAAGGGAGCGCCAAAAACTTGAAGTTGAGGAGGGTCAAGTAATTTGACCTCTTAACGTGATAGGGGAGTATGTGACAACAAATGTCTGACACAATTATGGGATGACAAATGTGTGATAAATAAACATGTTTTACCATTTCCCTTGCATGTATTTAGTATGCATCTAAAGCCGTAAGTTAACAGAAATCATTGGTCCTTGCATAGATAGAACTATCGCTAAAATAATAAAATAAAATGCTCAGTATCAAAGAGCCCCCAGCTGCAGCATTCCAATCTCCACTTCAATTTTCTCAAGGAAAAGTAGCCGGAAAATGTAAATGCTTTGAACATTTCGCGCTCAAGAAAACCCCCTACAATACAGAGGAAATGGAGGGGGGGAGGTGGGTGCGGACTAAAAGAGAGAAAAAAAAACGCGCTGCACTGCAGCCAGTATACTCGCTATGAACGATTGTAAACAGTTTACACTTGACCAAGAGGAAAGAACACTTTAAAGTTAGCTGAGCTATGCAGCCGAGCAAGTGGTTTAGTTCAACTGAAGCAGACTATAAATATGGTAAAAGCAGCGCAATAGGAATATGATAATAAGAATGACACAGAACCAGTGCTGAACAGTTCAGCGCCTGTCCTGTGTCGTTCTTCTCGTGTTGTCGTCTTTTTGCGCTGCTTTTACCATGAAAATCAACCAACTAGCCCAGTTTATGCACACTGTAGCAAATTAAACATGTCGAAGCAAACCGATATTAAGACACATTGAAATATGAAAACATGGAGGCACGCCAGTTCCGTCTGGTTTAAAAGCAATGTTGGTTTTCTTTTTTTTTTTTCCTCTTGCTTAACACCGCTAAGAACTTGCAACACGTGCTTCTTAGCGAAACAAACACGTAGCGCCTTTAACAACACGGGCGCGGGGTATAAGCGATTATTAGAAACAAGTGAAACTAACGTCTAGCGGCCATACGCAAAGCAGGCAAATGCCGCCGCAAGCATGGCCGCAAGCACCTACGGCGCAGGTAGCGCCACCTGGTGTGACCGCCATCTTTCATTGGGAATTCGTACAGCCCTCCGCTCTCGCTCGTCACACTTCCCCCTCTAGCCACCATATCGGTGTCCTCGACGGCAAGGTGGCTAGATCAGAAAAAGGCGCCATCACGGACAATTTTCTGTTAAATGTGCACCAGAAGGTGTCTTCCTTATACCGGCACGTGGCTGGTGCTTTCTTTAGGTTATTTCACAACGGATGTCCCAAGGACGTCGCATATTCAGGCTTTTTCTTAGTCCACCACACACTCAGAGTCAGCCTTCATAGAGGTTTGGTTAGTCTCATAGACAACGCAATTACTTATTCTGGCATTACTGAACCTGTATCCTCCCAAGCTCATGAATGCACCTTGCTTTTCATATTTTCTGACCACACCAACCTTGAAAAGTTTAGTTGGTTTAAAAGGCCTTGCACCTGTGCCAGGTGGAAATTCTCGGAAGGGACCGTTCGCTGCACAGCTGCATTTCGGGTGCGCGTACACCTTGACAAACTATTTTTCTTACACCGTGGCCTTGACACAACCCGACGGGGACGTTAACGCAATCCTAAGTATCGAGTCACGGCTTTTGGGCACCACAACTTAAGAGGTGCGTGCCGAGGTTAGGTAGGAGATGGAGTCGAGACACCACATTGATATGAATCTTCATTTGAAAAATTTGATAAATTAAACAAGAAAAGAATGCGTCACAACATTATACAAGCATTACTGTTATAGAAATATAATAATCACAAAGCCGGCTAAAGGTGCCAGTCAGGTTTGATGCTGAAAGTCAGTACTTCCAACACTCACTTAACCCACACTGTCATCGAGGTGGGAGTACTTGAAGAGGCATTGTCCGGACTTACTGCAGTGGCAATATATAGAAAAACAGCATATATCTGCCTACATAGTCGAGTGCTTTGGCATGGTCTCAGTGGTCGTTGGTATCATAGCCTCGAGCTCCAAGGATGCCCGTTGCATCTAGTGTTGCCGAGTCTGCAAAAGGTCTCACCATGTTGCCCGTCTTATGCGTTGTCTCATTGTTGCCGCTAGGCATCGGCCCTAACACTGTGCATTTGGATATCCAGATAGATCTACGAGACATCCCATGGATGCCTGCGTGTTCACGTTGTCTTTGCTTGGGTGAGGCGTATAAAATTTCCACTCTTGAGCGAGTAACCATACACCTCCCCATTAAATTCTCAGGCCTTTGCGCCAAGAAACATTTGTTAAAATGACAAACACTCATGAATAAACTGTACAGGAGCTTTATTGAACACCAGTAAAACAGTTCAGCATAAAGATCAAAATAGGGTTTCTATTTTCTTATCTTGAAATGAGTGAACTAAGAACCACCAGCAGGATTTTCTTGAAGGAACACCGTTCATTCTGAAATGGACAAAAGAAAAGAAAGCAAGTCAGTTTCTTTTTCAACACAAAATTATAACCTCACATTATTCTATATTCGTTACATGAATTTATTTGTCATATATCTATCCATTATATTCATAGGCGTCCGGAGGGGGGTGCAAGGGTGCCCCCCCTTGGAATTTCGGATAATAATTTTCTATGCAGTACGTAGCTTCAGGATTGCCAGCCAGCTTTGCACGTTACACACGACTATTGACTAATCTTGCCGGTGAAGTCACGGCAGTGAAAGAAAAGCTACCTGTGCTGGATGCGAGTCCCCCCCCCCTCCACCCCCCCCCCCCCCCTGCTGATGCACCCCCTGCAAAAAGTTCTGCGGACGACCTTGATTATATTGATACACGACTGTGTTGCTGCACCTCAATCAATCAATCAAACCAGTATTTACTTCAGTTTGTACAAACAAACTGTGGATGGTGAGGAAAAGGCAGCGAATTTTACACCGCTTGATGGGCCTGCCACCCTTCCATATCAGCAGTAGGCACAAAGCATAAAACAACCACTGGACAGAAAGTTTGCACAAGTCGCTATGCACTAACAAAAAAAGTGAAATTGACCGAAATGACGTGTATCATCATCGGCAAAAGTGCTGTAAATGGTTGTAAAACAATAACACAGATTGATGCAATATATGAAAACATGAAAACACTTGATCTTATGGTAGCATAGATTGCTGAATAACGCTCTCATATTACGTGTCTTTCTAAATAGGTGTTGTATATGCGTGAAATCAATGAGCCAATCTATGACTTCCATATTGTAATGTCACAGATTAGGGATAGGCAGATAGAAAGCATCGGAATAAAAAAGAGAGCTTGATGGGCCCTAGCCCCACCCTCTATAGACCCTTTTCATAAATACGCCAGCTGACGGTAGGCTTTTTGTCAGTTTCACTTCGCAAAGGAGCGTGGGATAGCCAGCGCCATCGTGAGGGCGTGGAAAGCGAGGCGTCAAATGCGTGAGTGCTGTGATGTTTGTGTCGGCGGCTGCCTTCTGCTGAAATCTCACCGTTTGCGTGCTTGAATGAGCTCTTAGTACTCTCTGTTGGTCTTTCTGAAGTGCTTCCGCTGCACAATGAGCAACATTTTGTACCCTTCAACGGGTTGGACGAGCAGTTTGGCTCGACTGCCGCAGTTGTGGAACCGTGACCACAGCCAACTCGCGTGCGCGCCCGGACCGGGAAAAAAAGGCTCGCTGAAGCTACAAACTTCTCGCCAAAAGCTACAAACTACAACCTTCTCACCGAAGGAAAGGAAGGACGTCACTGTCGTGGAACTATGCGACCACAACCGGTGAAAATCCTGTCTGCCGCAAGCCACACCACGCAACTATTTTTCGGACGCCACGCGTTGGGTATATTTGTAAGCAGTGACGTTGCCTGGGGAGGGGGGGGGGGCGAATTTTTTTTTTTTTTTTGTCATGGCACACAGAGCACAAAGACACTAGACCACATCTGCCTGCCCAACCCCCACTTCAGATCAAGGTGGTGCCCCGAAAAAAATTTCTGCCTACGCCCCTGTTTGTCTGTACTAAAAAATGTTGACACGTGGCTTACGATATGCGAGTACTGTCGCTACTAAATGAACGGTACGCAACTTCATTTTTATTTTTCTGCCTGGCCTTACGAACCCTCGCAGCATTTCTGCACAAACAATCTATCGCAATTCACCGCATGCAGGGATTCGGGAGAAGACTATTCATTCGTAAAATCAAGGCTACACATGGTGCTGTGAAATAAGCACGTCCGTTTCTGTAGTGCGTTTACAAAACGGTGCCCTTCCGCACGTCCGTTTGACATCACGTACGGGGAGAGAGCACGTGCGTTTGTTGTTCAAGTTTCATCGCGTACCTTATCGCTGTTCTCGTCGCGATATCCTCGATGGTGGCACATGGGAACGCAGCACGTCTGCACCATTGCAGCACGCCGTCTCTACGAAAAACGTTGATGACAGTTCACGATTTGTCGTTGCTGAAATGTCACGCACTGGCACGTTGCCGAAGCCTGCGTCGTCTGCTGCGGTGCCCTCACAATGGCGGCAGAGTAGTTTGTGTGCGCGGCGCTAGGGGCACCCTTTTTCGAAAAGGGTCTATTCTCTCTCATGGGAAAAGCGACATAAAGCAACACAGCACCTGACAACGTTCTCAGTGCAAAAGCTAGCCAGCTTCAAGGCAGCTCAACATTGCTAACGTATGCACTCTGACCCCGACTTTGGTGTTAACCAGTTAGTTATAACATGTTACCGGTAACTGGTTACGTTCCCAGGTAACATATCTAATTGTAACCGGTTACTTCTTCATTCGAGCGACTTGCAACTTTAACACTTACTTTTTACATGGTAAGGGCAACGTTACTTCGTCATAGTTATCGAAATGCATATCGCCGCATCATACAAATAATCAGGTTTTATAGATGGAAGGAAATCCGGGAAAAAAGAAAGCTGAGGTGGGTAACACTGACATGTATACATAGCATTTATTGCAGAAAGGCGATGAAATCATGAATCTAAAGTAAAATAAAATTTTTCATTTGTGTTTGTGATGTTACTTGATTGATGTTACATGATAACGATGTTAATTCATCAGCAGTAACTTCAACTGTAACAAGTTACATTGGTGATACCTGTAACTGTAGCAGTAACAGGGTTACTTTTCTGCACCAAGTAACGCTGTTACTTTTTTGCCGGCAATGTGTCCACGGCTGCTCTGACCTTGTTCTGTGCTGTACGCTGGACGGACTGAAGAAGTGTTGCCCCTGGATGCGGTGCTGGCGGGGCTCCTCCGTAGCGACTGCGAGCTGGTCGGTGTGGAGTCCACTCTGCTGGAGGTGCCACCACCGCTGGGCTCTGGGGTGCGTGGAATTTTGGGTCTTGAGCTGAACGCTATGCTGTACTCTTGTAGGCTGAAAAGGTTGCAGGAGTACATGTGTTCAGCAGAATTAATTCGCAGGGTGGAAGGTGCTTCGTGATAGCATGCATCAATATATATTGTCGCGTATAGAGGCACGATTAAGGTAAACAAAGTTGAGATCACGAATGATTAACAAGAGGTACGCAAATGTGTTACTTCAAAATGATGGGTCAATAGCCATAATTAAAATTTTAATGTCATGCTGCTCACATTTGTTTCTTTGAGTGATACGTACATGATAAGAGGCTTAGCGTATTGCTATTTTCGTTAAGGCGGAAAATTGGGCTATTTAGTATCGAACATAATAGAACATGATCACCAGCATAAAAGAAGACGGGGGTGGGAAGAAGCGTGATCCCGTGTTTCTTCTTCTCGTCCCCGTCTCCTTTTATGCTAGTAATCATGTCCTATCATGCTGTTTTCACCCACACAAATACTATTCGGTAGTGGATTGAAATTGGTGACTGCTGTGGCTTGATCAATCAATCAATCGGTTACATGGTATTCTGCAGAGAAACATTGGTGAGCTTAAAGAATTTGTACTCAATAACTGGCCAAAGGGCTGTGCGCTGCCATCTATCGGAGTACAAGAAAGCGCCAAGACAAAGCCAGTCCATCAATGGTATAGTGAGGCAAAAAGAAAGCATCGTCGATGAGCTCAGTTCGTCCTTGGCCATTTCTAGTAGAAACACATGGATGAGTCCAGCTTGTCTGTGGCATAGAAGGGATTAACAAGTGCGTGGAGTAATATAAGTGCCTGAAATGTGCCTACTTGAGTCCGTTCACTTTTTCACTAGGTGGGGCAGTTGGTCCTGCTGGGGCCACGAGCGTCTTCTCTTCACCTGTCAGCTGCTTCACGAGCTCGGAGGCTTGTTCGTCGACCGGAGGAGCTGCAAACTCTACGGAGACAAATCAACTATCTTATTCAGAGGGCTGAAAACGAAGTAATTTAAAGCTAGTCTCTCAGCTACACATATGCATGTATAACAAGCAGCATAAGTCGGGGCAGATCAGTTCATTTCCACAAAGGGTATATCTAATCAAATCAAGCTCTGGGTTTTAGCATGCCAAAACAATTCACATGCTATGAAAAGTGCCGCCATCACAGGCATCACAGAAATACCCAATAAAGTGGACGGGAGGACGACTGCCGCTGTAGCTCACTTGGTAGAGCATTGGACGCGTGATCTGAAGGTTGTAGGCTCCGTCCCTACTGGCGGCATGTTGACTTTTTGTCCACTTTAAATTCTTTACATTTATATTATAATTACTACACTACAGTTGGAAGAACACAAATAATGTCCCCCATACTTTCCCTGGCTTCATTGTCTGTTCATTTCATTAGGTTGTGGCAAACAAAGGAATGAGTCTTTGGTCCATTCCCCTGTAGTCGTGTGCTAAACGAAAAACTGGCTTTAAAACTTTACCCTCCCCTTCCAGTCAATACCGCACAAAGTTAAGCTCTTACCAACAGCTTCAGGTTGAGTTGCCTGGGAGCAGTCTATTTCGTCAGACTGGGACGTCTCAGGAGCATTCACTGTTGTCTCTTCTAAAGATTGGTAGGGGGATGATTCTTCGAGCCTACTAGGGAGCAAAAAAGAAGAGAAGTTGTCAAACAATCATGCTGTCAAGACACCTATCACATGTGAGCAGAATCTTCCACACATTGCAAAAAGCCAGAAGCACTGAATGAAGAGAAGAGAGAGAAAGCAAGAAAGAAAGAAGGAAAGAAAGGCACACATGCAAGTGTGTGTACAGGTAGCATAATACTCACAAGCTATGGCATGGACTTTTTCTGAACAACTGGCCAGTAAGAAAACAATTAAAAAACAAAAGCTGCACTACACCTGCTAAATGTAAACAAATACTAATGGACAATGCATCATATTCCTCATCATATTGGCTTCCAAACAGCTGTGAATAATCAGTCTAATAAGCATCCACCGTAAGGTGAACGCCTCTTACATCCAGAATTGATAACCCTTTCTTGAGAAGCCACCTCTAGCTTACACATGCCATTTTCCTGATTTCATTACACCAATGATTTCTCTACCAACCTCAACTGCACTTTCCTTCCATCAGCACCCATTCGGTTCCTCTAATAAACCACTCTTTATCTGTGCATTACATGGCCTGTGAAACTCTACTTGTTTCTTTTATTCACTATTAGAATATCACTCATCCACATTTGCTCTCCTATCTACATTGTTGTCATCCTGCCTTTTTAATGTTAGGTCTATGATTTTTGGTTCCACTGCTTATATTGCGGAACTGAGCTTCTCCTAAAGCTTCTTCATTAACTTAGGTTACAACACCTTAGGTTACTACTGGCAGATTGTAGTGACTGTATGCAGCCCTTTTTAATGAATCGTTAAGGTAATGTACCAGTCACGACTTCAATATGTCTGCTATATGAACGGCTAAGTACACGTGACATAACCACTTCCCCATCGCAATATTCAATCATGCTATGCCTTATACCACCGTGACTGGTGAACGCACCAAATATTTTTACCATCTGTGCACAAACACGAAAAGTCATTACGTTTAAACACTTACCTTGATACTGTCAATGCTCGTTGCGACACAGTGTCCTGGTTCTCCTGAAATTGGTTCGTTGCATGAGAAGAATTGAAAACTGCATTCAAAATTGCATAAGCCGCTTATATATTCTGACAAAATACCTTTTCCAGCATGTTCATTTATGGTACGAATACACATTTTGAAGTCAAAAACCGGAAAAAGATATAACACGTCTTTTACACTTCGCTTTGAACCGGCTGACTACAGAAGCATGGATGTTAATGTTCGAAAATGGCTAAACTGTGTTACAGTCCCATTTCTCAGCATCATGCCTGTAAATTCTTTATCCTACTGCTCAGTACATGGTTCTCAGCAACATTCCCTCAATTGCTTTAAAATTTAGTTGACTAGTGTTGAAATATTACAACAAACACATAATATTTTAATAGCCTAGTATTTAAAATAATACAAATAGGGTCAATGAAAAGCCACATACTTCTTCATAGAACACCTTCAAGAGCTGATCGCCATACATCTGGTGAGGCAATGCTTGCACAATGTCGTCCATGTCAAGTTCTGGCTCCGGCTCCGATTCCTCCTGTGAATCCTGTCCAGAGCACAAATACCCATCAACACAGAATAAACACATTGGACTGCTGATGCACATAGTTTGTTCACATTTACGTTCATCAATAAAAACATTAGGTTCTTTCAGTAACATTTGCTGGCAGGCTAGTTTGTGATGCATAGTTCATGTGTAACAACAGCACAAACGAAACGAAACACGAGAAAGACACGGGACAGAGTGCTGGACACAGCACTCTGTCCCGTGTCTTCCTTGTGTTTCGTTTCGTTTGTGCTGTGTTTACCTAGGTTCTTCCAGACTATGGGCAGATGTGCATTCTACATACAAGATTTCTCGGCTAACGTCAAGTGATCGGGGCCAAGAATGTTGCTGACTTCATAAAATGTTTATTTTTACAGCACCACACAACACACTACACCCCACAATGTCTATGCTTATTGCTGTTGAGAATGCTATTATTCACTCACTGAGGCACATAAAAGCGCTTGCGCTAAAGACGTAAATACTCCGTTCATTATGTTAAATATACTAGCATAGAAGTGAAATGTAAAGAATTACCTCGTCATCGTCGTCATCCTCACTCAGAGAATCAACAATGCCTTCATCGACAATTGCGTCTAGAAAGTAAAACGAAACAAAAAAATAAAGCACAATTAAAGCATGTTAGGATTTGTGATTCCAAGAAAAAATGAAAAAATGTAAGCGCTCAGTCTTCTGGGTACTCCTGCAGAAAAATGCAAGAAGAAAAAAAAAAGATTTTCGGCAGAAGTTTGCAAGAGTGGCTACTAGTATGTCTAAACATATGGGGATGCAGAAATAGACTCATTTCAGCAACCAAGGAACTGATTTCGATGACGAATGTTATTGCGTATCAAAGAAGGAACTAAAACCTTGTCAATGCGAGAAGTGAACCTTAAGTTTACACCATTTTTTCTAAAAGCTCTCGTAATTCATGAAAAAACATGACGTATCATGTTTACGAATCTTCAAGTCGGCCATTAGAAAGAATACCACAATTCTGTAGAATACCTCAATAATATATCTAGAGTGCACATAAGCGTGATATATTTCCCGTTGCATTAAGATGCATCACTGAATTGTTAGCAGAACTTGAGTAAAATGCTAAAAAAGAAATGCCGTAACGATTTGATGCATGTTATCAACTCGTGCTTCACATTTGTCCATTTTAACAGAGTCAGTTCATTGTACCGTGATCAAAAGAGTCTTCCCAGCAATCTCTTTTTTTTGGGGGGGGGGGAGGGGGGGGGAGGGCGTTGCTAAAGTGTGTGCGAGTGGAGTGGTGGCAGTGGAGTACCTGGCTTCTCCAGGGAAAGGTGTTAGAAGAGTTTGTGGGAAGGGAGGGGTTTGTTTAAGTTGCTGAGGCATCATCTATCTTTGATGCATATACTGATACCTGTTGGTAAACCTTAAGTTTCAAAATTTCCGGAGCCCCCCACTATGGCATGCCTCCATGTAAAACCCCAGATGGTATATAAACATCATGTTTAAATTCTCTGAAACTTACTGAGTCTTGCAGTTTCTGTAAAGAACACGAGACTCTAAATTAAGATCCTGCTTCTAACACTTATTACAGTACTTTTCTCACCCACATGAAAAAAGAAAGACACTCAAATTGGTCCAGTGCTTCTTAAGTGAAAGCTATTTCTGCATTATATGAGTACTTAAATAGGAAAATAGCAGTTGGGCTTTGAGCTGAAGCCTCGTTCCACACAACCTCAAGTGGCCGCTCGGCGCGATCAAACTAACGTTAATTCACACATCTCAGAAGCAATAGGTCGCTGACTTTGGCCAGCGGTACTACTATCGGGCACACACCTGAAGAAAGGAGCCTCCCGCAAACTTGGTCCAGCTGATGTTGCACATCAGCAGATGAGTGGGCCTTTGCCTTCTGCAAGCTTCCTTCCAGACCCTGGTATAAAATCCAGCAAAGAAAAGTCAAGAAAGAATATAGTACTAGAATCAGTTCGCCAGTGCATTAAAAGGCCATCGAAAATGATTTCACTTTGGCTGAATTCATACTATTTATTTATTTATC